>NW_024108681.1:0-162919 GCF_000738735.6 Corvus cornix cornix
TAACGCGGCGGAGACCGGGAGATCCCCCCGGGCCTCCTTAAAGCGGCAACGGCGGCGCGCGCGGCCCATCGAGGACCAGTAACGCCCAGTGTACCCCCCAGTGTCACCCCAGTGTCCTCCAACGGACCCCCGGTGTCCCCCCGGTGTCCCCCACCCGCGTCCAGCTGGTGTCCCCCGAGGGCTCCGGTTCTGGGGACTGGGAGGTCCTGGGGGGGCACTGGGAGGGTCCTGGGGGAACACTGGGAGGTGCTGGGGGACACTGGGAGGGTCCTGGGGGCCACTGGGAGGTCCGAGGGGAACTGGGGCGCCCCGGGGTCGGTGCCCAGTTCCCGGTGCCGATTCCGGGTCTCCGTTCCCAGTTCCCGGTGCCCGATGTCGGTTCCCGGCTCCCAGTGCCCGGTTCCTGCTTCCCAGTGTCGCTTCCCGGCTCTCCGGTGTCGCTTCCCGGATCCCAGTGCCAGTTCCCGGTGCCCGGTTCCCGGCTCTCCGGTGCCGGTTCCTGGTGTCGGTTCCCTGTTCCCGGTGCCGGTTCGCAGTTCTCGGTTCCCAGTGCCCGTGTCGGTTCCCGGTGCCGGTTCCCCATTCCCGGCTCTCCGGTGCCGGCTCCCAGTGTCTGTTCCCGGTGCCGGTTCCCCATTCCCAGCTCTCCGGTGCCTGTTCCCGCTTCCCAGTGCCGGTTCCCGGTGCCGGTTCCCGGTGCCGGTTCCCCATTCCCGGCTCTCCGGTGCGGTCCCGCCCCCCGCCCCGCCCCTCTCCCCCGCCGCCGCCGCCGCCGCCGCCCTTTGTCCGCGGCCCCGGGCCCCGCCATGGCGCTGCGGTGATGCGCGGCGGGGCCGGCCCGGGCGCGGCGGGGCCGAGCGCGACCGGGAGCCCCATGCGGGGGCCGCCGCCATGGGGCAGGTCCTGGGCTTCGCCCACTGCAGTACGGACCGGGCACCGGCACCGGGAACCGGGAGCGGGAAGCGGGGAACGGGGAGGGCGCGGCGGCACCGGGAGGGGGCGGGGATGGGGTACCGGGAACCGGGAACGGGGCGCAGGGAGGGGCTGGGGATGGAGGGAGCGGGAGGGGCTGCGGGATGCGGGAGGTACCGGGGATGGGGAACCGGGAATCGGTACTGGGGATCGGCACCGGGAGCAGGGAACAGGGAGGGGCCGAGGAAGCCGGGGATGGGGGGATCGGGGCTGCGGGAACCGGGAGGAACCGGGGACGGAAGGACTGGGAGTGGCGGGGGATGGGGGCACCGGGAACTGGGGATGGTTCGGCACCGAGAGGGGACGGGGATGGCGCGGCAGGGGGGCATCGGGAGTGGCCGGGGACCGGGGCAGCACCGGGAGGGACGGGGGCAGCACCGGGAGGGACGGGGGCAGCACCGGGAGGGACTGGGGCTACGGGAACCGGGAGGCACCGGGGACGGAAGGACTGGGAGTGGCCGGGGATGAGGGGTCCGGGAGTTACCGGGGATGGAGGGACCGGGAGCAGCCGGGGATGGGGAGACCGGGCACCGGGATGGGGGCACTTGGGGGCACCGGGAGGGACCGGGATGAGGGCACCGGGCATGGCCGGGGGTGAGATACCAGGAGGTACCGGGGACAAAGGTATCCGGGGCGACGGTACCGGGAGGCGCCGGGGATACGGGAAGAGGGACTTGGAGGCACCGGGAACACCGGGAACGGGACACCGGGGATGGAGGAGGGACCGAGACTGGCCGGGAATGGGGGGACCGGGGGGTCCCGGGGGTGTCCCGGGGATGGAGCGACCGGGAGGGTCCGGAACTGAGTGGGAACGGGGACACCGGGGACGCCGGGAACGGGACACGGGGCGTGTCCGGGAGTCCCGGGAAGTTTGGGGGACCAAGTTTTGGGGTCCCACTCCCCGCACGCCCCCGTGCCCCCCAGAAGAGGCTCCGTCCACGGCCTCCACCACGCCGGACTCCACCGAGGGTGAGCGGGGCCGCCCCCCCCGGTTCGGGGCGAATTTTGGGGCGGGGGGGCGGGCACGAGGCACGAGGCTCCCCCAAACCCCAAAACCCGCCGCAGGTGGCAACGAGGATTCGGAGTTCCCGGAGCTGCCGGCGCCGGAATCCCCTGAGGAGGAGGAGGAGGATGAGGATGAGGACAGGGAGGCGGCGTGGAGGGGGAGACCCCCCCGGGACCCCCCCCGGGAACTGACCTTCTCCTACATCGCCTTCCGCGGGGGGGGCGGACCCCCTCAAACCGAGCCAGGGTCCCGCAGCCGCCGCGAGCCCCGCCGGGGCCGCCCCCTCCGCCTGAGCTCGGGGGGTCCCCCCGG
The DNA here is from genome assembly GCF_000738735.6 of Corvus cornix cornix. NCBI lineage: Eukaryota > Metazoa > Chordata > Aves > Passeriformes > Corvidae > Corvus > Corvus cornix. The sequence continues at coordinate 2,291 of NW_024108681.1, forward strand.
GGGCCGGACCCCCGAGTGGCCTCCAGGACTCCCCCCGCGAAACGTCCCGGGGAGCCCCCGGCCCCCCCCGAGGCGGGGCTGGAGGCGGGGGGGGCCCTGGAGGAACTGGGGGGGCCCGAGGTGGAGGAGCCCCCCTGGAGCCCGGGTATGGAGGGGGGAGAGGATGGGGGTCCCGGGGGGGAGGGCGGCTCGTGGCCATGGGGGGGGCTGGGCATCGGGAAGGGGGGGTCCCCAAGGGGGGTTTGGGGACATGAGGGGTCCGGGGACATCCCTGGGGGGGATTTCGGGATCCCCAACGGGGGGGTTGGGGACATGGATGGTCCTGGGACATCCCTGGGGGAAATTTGGGGGTCCCCAAGGGAGGAGTTTGGGGGCATTGGGGGCGGGGGCCCCGAGACCCCCTCGATCCCCCCAATTTTTTTCTCTCAGCCGCCCCCGAGCCCCTCCCCTCCCTTCCACCAGGGGGCGCCCCGCGCGCGCCCCTCCTGGAGCCCCCTCAGGCCTCGGTCCCGCCCCCACCACTGCCGGACCAATCAGCGAGCGCGTCGGGCGCTGACGGACAGGGTGAGCAGCCAATCAGCGCGCGCGGGCGGGCCCGGGGGGCGGCTTCGGGGTCCGGTTTCAGGGAGGGTCCCGCGGCCCCCGCCGCCATTGGCGGCTAAAAATAGGGGGTGACCCCCCCAAAAAACCCGGCAGCACCCGCGGAAGCCATGGAGGGGCCGGGTGGGGCACGGGGGGGCACTGGGAGGCTCTGAGAAGGGCACTGGGAGCACTGGGGAGCTCTGGAGGGGGAACTGGGAGTCCCTGGGAGAAACTGGGAGGGACTGGAAAGCACTGGGAGGCATTGGGAGAAACTGGGAGGTTGTGGGAAGGGCACTGGGAGCACTGGGGGACTCTGGAGGGGGCACTGGGAGGCACTGGGAGGGCACTAGAGGGACTCCGGAGGAGCACTGGGTTGGAACTGGGAGAGACTGGGAGCACTGGGAGGAGCTGGGGGGACTCTGGAGGAGCACTGGGAGGGACTGGGAGGGGCACTGGAAGGGACACTGGTGTCTCTGGTGTCACCGGTGTGTCCCCGCTGTCCCTCAGTGTGGGAACTGCTGTACTGGCGGGCGCCCGAGCGCTCGGCGCTGGCCTTACTGGTGGCACTGGTGGTACTGGGGTGCCTGTCCCGCTTCAGCGCCATCTCGGTGGGCGCCTACGGGGCACTGGCGGTGTTGGCGGTCACTGTCCCCCTGCGCCTGCGCCAGGTGGCCCTGAGGGCCCTGGGGACAGCCCCCCCGGAGCCCCCCGCGCGGTGAGTGACATGGGGACATCCCCCTGTCCCCTCCCTGCCACCCCTAGCACCCCCAGGGACCTCTGGGTGGCCCTGATGGCGCTGTCTCCCCCATCCCATGGGGTGTCCCTGTCCCCATCCCTGTTCCCCTGACACTGTCCCTGTCCTTTGTCCCCCTGTCCCCCCAACCCTGTCCCCATCCCTCTCTCTGTCCTGCGATGCTGTCCCTGTCCCCCTGACATTGTCCCCGTCCCCATCCCTGATGTCCCATCCCGTCCCCTGACGCTGTCCCTGTCCCCAGGGCGCAGCCGGAGGTCCCCGGGGTGCTGTCCCTGTCCCCTGACCCTGTCCCTGTCCCCAGGGCGCAGCCGGAGGTCCCCGGGGTGCTGTCCCTGTCCCCTGACGCTGTCCCTGTCCCCATGTCCCCTGACCCTGTCCCTGTCCCCAGGGCGCAGCCAGAGGTCCCCGGGGTGCTGTCCCCAGAGCAGCAGCAGCGCTGGGCGCGGTACCTGGCGCGACACGTGGTGACAGCCACCCGCACCCTCACCCGCCTCTTCCTCGTCCACAGCGTCCCCGAGTCCCTCAAGGTGACACTGGGGGCACAGGGGGACACAGGGGGCATGGGGAGGTGTGGGACACAGGGGACATTGACAGCGTTGGGGACACAGGGGGTATTGGGGACATTGGGGACACATGGGGGCATGGGGGGCACAGGGGGCGTGGGGGACACGGGGGGGGTGGGTGGCACGGGGGCCCAAGGGCGGGGTGACGGTGACGGTGACGGTGCCAGTGCCACCCGCAGTTCGCCTTCCTGTTCTACCTGCTGACCTACGTGGGGGCCGTGTGCAACGGGCTGACGCTGCTGGGAGCGGGTACGGAGCGGGGACACCGTGGGGACACCACGGGGACATGGGGATGGGAACATTGGATGGGGACATTGGATGGGACACGGGGACACCGCAGCGGGACGTGGGACATGGCATTGGGGATGTGGGGTGGGGACACCAACACAGGACACAGGGACATGGAGATGGGGATGGGGACATGGGGACATAGAAATGAGGATGGAGATGGGGACACGGGGATATGGGATGGGGATGGGGGACAGGGACATGGGACATGGGACATGGGATGGGGACACGGGATGGGGATACAGGACACGGGATGGGGGACAAGGGATGTGGGACAGGGATAGAGGCTGCGGACACAGGGACAGCCTGGGGACAGGGGGGTAAGGGGGCGGAGGCTGGGGGGCTCAGGGGACAGGGGGGTGGGGACAGAGTGGGGACCCGAGGTGACACAGTGCTCCCTGGCCAGGTGTCATCTGCGCATTCACCTTCCCCGTGCTCTACCGGCGCCACCAGGTACGGGGACAGCAAGGACACGTGGGGACATTGTGGGGGGTGGCGAGGGTTGTGTGTGTCCCCTCAGCCCTCCTGCTTTGTCCCCAATTTCCCCCCCCATCCCCCATGTCCCCAGTTGCCCCCTGTGTCCTCGATGTCCCCAACTGCCCCCCGTGTCCCCGATGTCCCCAGGCCCAGATTGACCAGTACATGAGTCTGGTGAGGAGCCACCTGAGCCACCTGCGAGCCAGGTCAGTGTCCCTGTGTTCCTGTGTCCCCCTCCCCTCTGTGTCCCCTGGGGGGGGGTCTCGGGGAGCCCTGGCCCCCCCTGACCCCCCTGTCCCCGCAGGGTCCTGGCCAAGCTCCCAAGTGCCAAAGTGAAGCCGCAGTGACACCCCTGTCCCTCCCTGTCCCCCTTCCCGAGGTGACAGCGAGGGGGGGGGGCGTGGCCGGGGGGGTCCCCACACCCCTCCCCCCACATGGGGGGCACGTGTCGTCCCCCCCTCCGTGTCCTTCCCCCCCCGCGCGGGGGGGGGTCACACTTTAATAAAAACTCTTGTGACAGCCGGGTTTGGTGGCGAGGGGACCCGGGGGGGGAGGCGGGGGGGAACATGAGGGGGACAGGGTGTCATGGGGTGCTGTGGGGACCCTCTGACGTGTGTCTGACCCCTCCCCCGCCCGCTGCTGGGGTGGGCTGTGCTGGGGCCACCTCGTGTTCGCTCCCACCGCCCTGTGTGCCCCCCACTGTCCCCGCGTGTCCCCCCACGTCCTCTCGTGTCCCTCTGTCCCTGCGATTCGCCGAGTCCCCGTGTGTCCCCCGTGTCCTACAATGCCCCCCGTGTCCTCCCATGTCCCTCAGTGTCCCCCGATGTCCCCTCGTGTCCCCCCCGCCCCGCGAAACGCGCGGGAACCTGGAGGCACAAGCCCCGCCCCCTCGATCTTGGCCCCGCCCCCTCCCGTCCCTCTTTGCCGTGGCCCCGCCCCGGCCCCACCCCGTTGCTATGGCCACGGCCGTTGCCGCGCGACGTAAACAGGGGACGCCGGACGTGGTGACGTCACCGCCAGGGAACGCCGTAACCGGGGCGACCCGCGCAGTGTTTACCGGGACGGGACGGGGACACCGCGAACGGGGCGGGGAACCCCCCGAGAGCCCCGGGAACACCGCGAACGGGGTGGGGAACCCCCCCGAGAGCCCCGCCGGGACCCCCGGGACCCCGGGACCGGGGCTGGGAAGCCCCCGAGACCCCCCGGGACCCCGGGAACGGGGCGAGGAACACCCCGAGACCCGGCCGGGACTCTCGGGAACGGGACAGGAACCCCTGGAACACCGGGAACGGGGGTCCTGGCTCAGAGACCTCCCGGCAGCCCCGAGACGGGGACCCTGGGAACGGCGCTGGGAAGCCCCCGAGAGCCCGGCCGGGACCCCCGGGACAGTGGGAACGGGACCCCCGAGACAGGGACACAAGGGAGAGCTCGTCCGGGACCCCCGGAAACGGGGACAGTGGGAACGGCACCCCGAAACCTCCTGAGAGCCTGGCCGGGAGCCCCGGGACACCGGGAACGGGAGCCCCGGGACAGCCCGGACGGGACTCAGGGGCACCGTAGGGAGCCGGAACGGGACAACGGGACCGAGGACTGAGATCGGAACCCCCAGGACTGCCCGGACGGGACTCCCGGGACTGCTGCCACCGGGGACACGGGACGGGGACACCGGAGGGGGCGGGGCCTGCGTGAATGAATGAATGAATGAATGAACGAACCAAAGGGCGTGGGAACCGCCCCCCCTCCGGTCCCCGCGGCCCCGCCGTGACTCAGCGCCGGTTCCCGCCGGTGACATCAGCCCCCGGTGTCAGTCCCGGCGCTGGAAAGGGACCGGGACCTTCCGGGACCCCGTCCCGGGCTCCCCAGGGAGTGCGGGGATGGGGCCGGTGGTCCCTGCACTCCGGTACCGGGACACCCCAACCCCGGTGTGTCAGCACCCGCCACGGGGACACCCTCACCCCTCAGTACCGGGATCCCCGGAGCTCCTCAGCCCGGTCCCGGTGGCCCCCGGAGGTGCGGGGGATGGGGGTCGCTCTGCCTCGGTCCCGATAACCCCCGGGGCGCTGAAGTTCAGTCCCGGCAACACCCCGGGGGAAAGGTCCCATCGTTCCGGTACGGGGGATCCCCGTACGGGGACTGCTCCACCCCGGGACGGTCCTGGTGGGGGTCCCGAGTGGTTACCAGGATGTCCCGAGGGTCCCCGGAGAGGTTCCGAAGGCTCACGGAGGTACCGGGAGCGATTCCGGGGTTCTCCCGAGAGTTCCGGGGGGTTACCGGGCGATCCCGAGAATCCCGGGAGATGCTCTGGGGGGATTCCCGGAGGTCTCGGGGGTCCTGGAGGACACCAGGGGATCCCCGGGGTCACGATGGGGGAAGCCGGGAGATTACCGGGGGATCGCGGGAGAGATCCCGGCAGGGGTCGCGGGGGTCCCGGGAGGTCACCGGGGGTCCCGGGAGCGTCAGGAGATGCACCGGGGGGGGGGATGGGGGATCCCGGTTACCCGGGGGGTCCCGTGGTGTTACCGAGGGCGGGGGGGGTCCCGAGGGTCTCGGGGGACTCGCGGGGGAGGTGCCGGGGCCCGGAGCCGGCGGCCCGGAGGGTTCAGGCCGTTTCTAGAACCGCGGTCGGTCCCGTTTCTATTAATACGCGCCCGGGCGGCGGCGGCGGCGGCGGCGGCGGCGGCGGAGGGAATCCCTGTGACGTCATTGCTAGGATACCAAACAAACACTCCAGACAAGCCCATATATGGCTAATTGCGTCACAGGAACTCCGGGGGGCGGGGACAGGGATCCCCCCCGCTCCCAGCCCGCCCAGGGGCCTCTTAACGGCGGCGGCGGCTCCCGGAGCCTCAAACGGCAGCGGCGACAGCGGCCACGGCGGCTGCGGGGTCCGGGGGGTCTCGGGGGGGTCCCGGGGGTCCCAGAGCAGCGCCGGCGGCTGCCGTGACGTCAGCGAAGGGGGGCGGAGCCCCGCCGGATAAAGCGGCGGGGCTGCCGTGAGCAGTTCATTCATAAAACCGGAGACCGGGGGAGCGGCGGGAGCGTCACCGGGGCTCGGAGCGGACGTGCCGGAGCCTGGGAAGGGATTTACCGGAGCTTGCAGCGGCCGAACGGAACTTTGTGTCTGGGAACCGGAGCTTGGGACGGATGTACCGGGGCTCGTAGCGGCGAACCGGAGCCTGGCGCGGGCGCACCGGGGGCTGTGTACCGGCCAACTTTGGAGCCCGGGACGGGCGCGGCGAGACTTTGTACCGAGCAACCGGAGCCTGGGGCGGATGGAGCGGGGTGTGTAGGGGCGCAGCGGGGTTTTGGAGCGGCGGACCGGAGCCTGGCACGGATGTACCGGAGCTTATAGCGGAGAGCCGGAGCCTGGGACGGACACAGCGGCGTTTGGTACCGGCCAGCCGAGGCTCGTAGAGGCGCACCGGAGCTTGGCACGGATTTACCGGAGCTTACAGCGGCTCCCCGGGACGTTGCACCGGCGAACCGGAGCCTGGCACGGACATACCGGCGCTTCTAGCCGCGAACACTCGCTCGGACCGGCGACCCGGAGCCTGACCGGACACCCGGGGCTCATCGCACCGAACCGGGGCTTGCGACAAAACTCCCTGCGAGCCCCTCCGGGCTTCCACGCGCTTATCCCCCCGGAGCCCGCAACCCCTCCGGAGGTCCCCGTGATGCCGGTAGCGGCGTGACCCGCAGCCTTGTCGCGGCGGGGCGGCCCCCGCGCCCCCGGGGCCATGTTCCAGGGCTTCCCCGGGGACTACGACTCGGGGTCGCGCTGCAGCTCGTCGCCCTCGGCCGAGTCCCAGTACCTGTCGCCGCTCGACTCCTTCGGGAGCCCCGCGGCCGCCGCGGCCGCTCAGGTGAGAGCACCGGGGAGGGGCGGGGGCGCGCGGGGGGGCGCGCAAGGGGGCGGGGCCGTGCGTAAGCGCGCGCAGTGACGCCGCCGCCGATGACGCGGCACGCACGCAAAGCGCGCGGGTTATTTTTGGGCGCCCCCCCCGCGGTTGCCAGGGGAGACGGGAGGAGGGACACGCCCCCTCGGCCGCCGTGGCCACGCCCACCGCGCGCGAAGCCGCGCCCCTCTCGCGGCCAGCGCTGAAGGACGGCCACGCCCCCTCTTTGCATGGCCACGCCCCCTCCTCTGCTTTGGCCACGCCCCCGGGGCGCGATCGCTGTGGCGACTCCCGGAACGGGGGAGCTCGGCGGTGTCCCCCGAGGGTGGCGGTGTCCCCGCGGTGTCCCCCCCAAGCAGGGAGGGCTCGGTGTGGGGCGCGAGTGCTTCCCACGCCCGCGGATTTGGGGGGGAGCGGACTTTGGGGGGGGCTGCGACCCCTCCCCCGCCCCCCCGAGATGGATTTGGGGGTCTTTGGCAGGGACCCTCAGATTGGGGTGACAGGGACGCGAGGGTGTCACTCGTGGGTGCCAGACACCCCTTGCACGGGGAGGAGGATGATGATGGTGATGAGCTGGGGACATCTCAGGCACGGGCACACCCTCGCCCCAGTGCCACCAGCTGGGGACAGCGCTGTCCCCAAACCAAGGCACCCCGCAGGAGATGACAAGGATGACACCCTGGCCACGGCAGGGGGGTGACAACGCCACCGGGGGCCCGTCCCCTGTGCGTTTGCGGGAACACACCGGTGTCACCCGCGGCTGTCACACCCCGGTCCCGCGCGGTGGGGGGGCACCCCCGCGGTGTCCCCCGCTGTCCCCAGCCACGCTGACCCGTGTCCCCCGCAGGAGTGCAGCGCCCTGGGGGACATGCCCGGCTCCTTCGTGCCCACGGTGACGGCCATCACCACCAGCCAGGACCTGCAGTGGCTGGTGCAGCCCACGCTCATCTCCTCGGTGGCCCCGGGGGCCCCCATGGCGCAGCCGCCCCCCTCGACCCCTACGACCTCCCCGGGCCCAGTTACTCGACCCCCGGCCTGGGCGCCTTCGCGGGACCCCCGGCCCCGGCCCCCGCCCGCGCCCCCCGCGCGCGGCCCCGGCGCAGCCGCGAGGAGACGGTGAGAGGGGACAGCGGGGGTGGTGGCACTTTGGGGACGTGGGAGGGACTCGGGGATGTGCGGGAGGTTTGGGGGTGTCGTAAGTGGCAGGAGGTTGAGGGACATCCTGGGCGGTGGCAGCTTGGGGACACTGTGAGTGGCAGGAGCTTGAGGGCCATCCCAGGTGGCGGCACCTTGGGGACACCGTGAGTGGTGGCAGATTGAGGGACACCCCAGGCGGTGGCACCCTGGGGACACCACACTTGGTGGTGACATCACGCCCATCCTCACCTATGCCGAGGAGCGTGATAGGATTTCGGGGACACAGACAGCGGGATTTCGGGGACACGGCGGGATTTTGGGGATGCGGGTGACAGCGGGTGACAGTCCCGTCCGTGTGGCAGCTGACGCCGGAGGAGGAAGAGAAGCGCCGCGTGCGGCGGGAGAGGAACAAACTGGCGGCTGCCAAATGTCGCAACCGGCGCCGGGAGCTGACGGACCGGCTGCAGGCGGTGAGTGCGGGGACACGGGGACACCGCGGGGGTGGCATCGTCCCCAACAGCCGGGGCGTGGCGGGGGATGGGGCGACGTGAAGCGGAGGCGTCCCCGGAGGGAGCTGGGGACAGGAGTGTCCCCGTCGTGGTGATGCCTTTGGAGCTGGGGACACCTCAGACACAACTCGAAGGGAGTTGGGGACATCAGGTGGGGACAGTGGTGTCCCCACGGCCGCTGGTGAGGAGGAGGATGATGATGGTGCTGTTGCTCTCAGAGCTGGACACAGTGGTGTCCCCAGGACTGTGCAAGGGGACAGTGACACCCCTGGGGACATCAGAGGGGACAGGCGGGTTTGCCCTCAGGGCCGTTGGAAGGAGGTGGCAATGTTCCCAGGGGTGGTGGCACCGCAGAGAACGGAGGTTGTCCCCGGGAGCTGGGGACACCAGAGGGGACAGACTGATGGCCAGCGGTGACAGAGAGGGACGGTGCCACCCCTGAGAGCTGGAGACGTGGGAGGGGGACAGATGGACACCCACAGGACAGCAGTGTCCCCAGGCTTGGGGACATCAGAGGAGACAGATGACACTGCAGGAGGAGGAGGATACCGTCCGTGGGAAACAGGGGACAAGGGAGGGGACAGATGGACACTGGGAGAGTCTGCAGGATGTCCCCAGGCTTGTGGACATCAGAGGGGACACCCAGGGGTGCCGCAGGAGGAGGAGGAAGACGATGCCACCCGTGGGAACAGGGGACATGGTGGAGGACAGGCGGGCACTCAGGGACGTCCCCAGGCTTGGGGACACCAGAGGGGACAGATGGACATTCCAAGATGCTGCAGGAGGAGGACAATGCCATCCGTGGGAACAGGGGACAAGGGAGGGGACGGACGGACTCTTAGGAATGCTGGAGGAGCCTGTGGGATGTCCCCAGGCTTGGGGACGTCAGAGGGGACACCCAGGGGTGCCGCAGGAGCAGGAGGACGTCACCCCTGCGAGCAGGGGACAGACGGACACTCAGGGACTCTGGAGGGCGACAACGCCGTCGCCAGGCTTGGGGACATCCGAGGGCACAGAGGGACACTTAGGGACGTCCCGAGCCGGTGACAACGCCACGTGCCCTGACCGCGCTGTCCCCTCAGGAGACGGACCAGCTGGAGGAGGAGAAGGCGGAGCTGGAGTCCGAGATCGCGGAGCTGCGCAAGGAGAAGGAGCGCCTGGAGTTCGTGCTGGTGGCCCACGCGCCCGCCTGCAAGGTCCCCTTCGAGGACATCGGCGCCGTGGGCGCCGGCCCGGCCGAGGTGAGCAGCCCGGGCAAGGCGGGGACCGTCGCCTTCCTGCCCCCCGGCGCCGTTCCAGGGCCCGCAGGGTCCCTTCCCCGGCTGCTGCCTCCCGCCCGGGGTCCCCGCGGGACCCCCTAACGCGACCCCCGCGTTTGTGTTCACCCACCCAGAGGGAGCCACGTGTGGAGCCTCGCACCAGCGGAGCAGCAGCAGCGACCAGTCCTCGGACTCCTTGAATTCTCCCTCGCTCCTCGCGTTGTGAACGGGGTGTCCCCCTCCCCTGGTCCCCCTCCGAGCCCCCCGAAAACGGGCACCTCCTCCCTGCCCCCCGCCGCGCCTCGGGGCTGGGTTTTGCCCGCCCCACCCCGTCCCCTTTTTTGGGTTTTTTTCCGGCTCCGGTGGGGTTTTTTTGGGGGGAGGTTGGGAGGGGTTTTTGGGGTTTTGGCGCCTGGAGGTGGTGGCCGTGACGGGGCCCCAGCGTTGCCGTGGCTGTTCGGAGGTGTCTGTTCCCGGTCCCCGTCACCTCGTGGGGGTTCATCCAGGATCTCTGTCCCCTCGCGAGCTATCCCTGCACCATTCCCGCTGCCTGGAGAAGCCTCTCGTGGTGTCCCTGTCACCTCAGAGGTGTCCATCCCCCATTTCATGGGGTTCCTCCAGGATCTCCACCCCATTGGAGATGTCCCTGCCCGTTTCTCACTGCCTGGAGAAGGTTCTGTGTCACCTCAGAGGTGTCCGTCCCTCATTTCAGCGTCTCCACCCCATTGGAGATGTCCCTGCCCCATCCCCACTGCCCGGAGAAGCCTCTAGTGGTGTCCCTGTCACCTCAGAGGTGTCCCTCCCTCATTTCATGGGGTTCATCCAGGATCTCCACCCTTTTGGAGATGTCCCTGCCCCATTTCCATTCCCCTGGGAAGATCTTTTTGTCCTCTCCGTCACCTTTGGAGGTCCCTGTCCTCGATCCTCGCCGTCCTGTGGGACTTTAGGCAGCGTCTCCGTCCCTTTGGTGACATCCCCGTGCCATTCCCACCACCTGGAGAAGGTCTCTGTGGTGTCCCTGTCACCTTGGAGGTGTCTGTCCCCGATCCCTGTCAACCCCAGGGGGTTCCTGCCACATCTCCATCCCTCTGGAGATGCCCCAGCCTGGTCCTGGTGGTACCTGTGACACCTGAGGTGTCCCCAATCCCCTGCTGAAGGGTCCCGGTGCCATCTCCATCCCTCTGGAGAAGCCATCGCTGTGTTCCCGTGCCCCCGAGAAGGTCCCTGTGTCATTTCTGTCCCACTGGAGAGGTCCGTGTCCCCCACCCCCGCTCTGAGGGGCTCCACGGGCCATCTCCCCCCCCTCGGAGGTGCCACTCTTGTCACCTCCACGACCCCCATGTCCCCCTCGGGGGTCCCTGGGCCTCCAGGTGACCCCTCCAGGTCACCTCCTTCTCTTTGGAGCTGCTCCTCTGTCACCTCCGGGACCCCCGCGTGCCGTCCCCGTCCCCCGCCAGGGTCACCCCTCCTCCAGGTGACACCTCCAGGTGGGCTCGCCCGTCCTGCTCGTCCCGCCCGTCCCCGCCTGTCCCTGCCCTGTCCCCTTCAGCTTCGCCGGCCTTGGCTCCGCCCCCCCGGTATATAAATCTATTTTTGTTGCGCGGGAGATGTTTAATTTTTTATTATTATTATAACGAGGATAATTATTGTCGCCCTGTGCCGTGTTCGTGCCTGTCCGGGGCCACCCCGGGCCCCCCGTCCGCGCTCGTCCCACCCCAAATGTGGCCAATAAAGCAGCTTCCAGCGGCTCCGCGGCTCCTGGGTTTTATTTGGGGAGGAGGGACACTGGGAAGGGTCACCGAGGGGGTTTGGGGACACGGGGCACATGAGGACAAGGAGCTCGTGGGGACCCGATCTCGGGGACACGGGGACAGCGGGGGCGTCGCCCCGTTGCCCCACCCACCTGTCAATCAACGGGAAAATGGGCGGGACAGACACCACGCCCCCACAAGCCACGCCCCCCTCCGTCGGTGACCGGCAGGGGGAGCCCGGGATGAGAAATTGGGGGGGCATCTCCCAGTTTGGGGGGGCCCTGCCCAGTTTGGGGAATCCTTTCCCAGTTTGGGAGGGTCATCTCCTAGTTTAGGGGCTCCTCTCCCAGTTTGGTGTGGGTTCTCTCCCAATTTGGGAGGTCCCTGCCCAGTTTGGGGGGTCCTTTCCCAGTCTTGAGAGAGTCCTTTCCCAGTTTGGGGTGTCCCAGCCCACTTTGGGGGTCCCTGGGGCGCTGCGAGGGAGCCGTGCAAGCTTTGGGGGCTCCCCCCGACCCCCGCACTCCTCCCTTTGTGGGGGGGTTTCCTTCCTCCCCCCCCCGGCCTTGACGTCAGGCGCCCGGTGATTCACCGGGGCTGGCACCGGGGACACGCCACTGTCACCCCCTGTCCCCCGCCATGCCCAGAGCCGCAGCCGGGGACCCCGCGGGTCTCTGGCGCTGCGTCCCCACATGGTGACACCCCAAGTGTCCCCACGCTGTCCCGCGCCCCCTCCCAACGCCGGGGTGCCCCCTGTGCGCCCCCTGTGTCCCCTCCCGGGGCCCCCCCGGTCCCCGCCCGGCGCTGTCGCTTCCGCCGCCGCCGGTCCCTTCCCAGGGCCGGGGGTGACACGGTGACCCCTGGCCCCGCTCCCGCCGCGGTCACTTATTTTTAGCTGTCGCCTCTTCCTGGCCGGATCCCGACTATTTCTGACCCGGGGAGGGGGACCCACCCAGGCCCGTGGGGACACGGGGGTGGCCGTGCCCTCCGGGTGTCCCACCAGACTCCTCGCTGTCCCCAAGCCTGTCCCCAGCCCCGGGAAGGGCCGCAGTGTTGCCTTGTCCCCACCGTGTCCCCTCATCCCCACTGCGTGGTGGATTCCCAGCGTGGCACTGCTGGCCCTTTCCTCCCCCCGCACCCCATCAGGGGATGGACCCTGCTGTCTCCAAGTCCCCGTGTCCCCAAGGATGAGAACACGGCTTCTGGTGTTAATTACAGCGTCATTTATACACTGCGGGGGGGGGGGAGGGGGAGGGACACGCCCAGATTTGGGGTGTCCCAGCGCCGGGAGTCGGGGACAGACCCCAGGTTGGGACTGTAGGGGACAGACCCCAGGCTGAGGGTGTCCCCAGCCACCCCGGGAGGGGACAGACCCAGACTCGGGGGTGTCCCCAGCCCCGCGGGGACGCGGTGCCGGTTCCGGGGGTGTCCCCAGCGGTCCCGGGGGGTTACGGGGGGGGCCTGGCGGGGCTGCGGCGCGGGAGGCGCAGCCGGGGCAGGTGGAACGGGAGGCAGCGCACGGGGCGCGGCGCCGGCAGCTCCGAGAAGAACGTTCGGTGCCGGGGGGGGCCCGGCTCGGCCTCCGACCCCCCCAGATCCTGCAGCACCCCCAGGATCTCGCGCCGGGGGCCCTGCGCCCGCAAACCCCGCGCGTCCAGCAGCGCGGCCACGTGCCTGCGCCTGCGGGGACAGCGGGGACAGCGGAGGTCAGCGGGGACCGGGGGTCAGCGGCCACAAAACCCCCCCCAGACCACTGGATGTGGTTTTCGGGCACACCCAGCTCCGCGGTGACCCCTGCCCCGCGGCTTAACCGGTCCCAGTTTCCCTCTGCCCAGTTTAACTGGTGTCCCCCCCCTCCCTCCTCCTCAGGTGGCCGCGCGTGCCACCGGCCCCTGGGGACCGGGACCGGGACCGGGGCCGGGGCCGGGGAGGGGACCTGGCGCGAGGCCGCGGCCGCTTCCCGGCGGGAGGAGTGGGGCGGGGGCTGCCGGGAAGGGCCGGAGGCCACGTCCGGTCACCCCGTCCGGTCACCCCGCTTGGTCCCCGCGGGTTCGCCACATCCTGCCCGTGGCCACCGTGGCCATCACGGCCGCTAGCAAAGTGTCCCGCCGGTCCGTGTCACCCCAGTGCCACCCCCGCGGGGTCCTCGAGGTGTCCCACCCGGCCATGTCACCCCCCTGGGGTTCCCACGGTATCACCTCCGGTTGTGCCACCCCAGTGAGGTTCCCACGATGTCCCACCCAGCCGTGTCACCCCAGTGCCACCCCGGCGGGGTCCCCGCACCCACCGGACGTCGGGGAAGTCCCTGGCTAGGGCGCCGACCTCCATCTGCAGCGCGGCCGTGTCCTCCAGCACCAGCAGCTCCCGCAGCCGCGGCACCACCGAGTCCAGCCAGGGCGACGCCGAGTCCTGCGGGGGGTGACACCAGCGATGGGCACCGTGTCCCATGGGTGTCACCCAACACCCCACCAACGTCCCATGGGTGTCACCCAATCCAACACCCAACGATGGCACCACGACCATCGCACCCGTGGGTGTCACCTGTCCCAGCACCCAACGGGAGCCGGGGGTCGCAGGGGTCTCACCAGGCGCGTGAAGAGCTCGCGGAGCTGCCGGGCCTCGTCGCCCAGCCGGGCGGCCACGCGGGCACGCGCCTTAGCCGAGGCGCAGACCAGGCGGCCCTGGAGCAGTGGGCGCACGTACTCGATGAGCACCCGGCGGTGCAGCTCGCTGACCAGCACCTGCGGCACGACGGGCGTCACGGGGCCACCGCGCCCGGGGGCGTCACCCAACGCCACACCCAGCGATGGGCATCACCCAGCCCAACACCCGACCAATGGCACCGTGTCCCGTGGGTGTCACCCAACCCAACGCCCAACAACGGGCACTGTGTCCCACAGGTGTCACCCAACCCAACACCCAACGACGGGCACTGTGTCCCACAGGCGTCATCCAGTCCAACACCCAACCAAGGTCCCCGCTGCGCCCATGGGTGTCCCCCACCCGCCCCTTGGGGACACCTTGAGGTCCTCGAAGAGGCGCCGGGTGAGGACGTGGCCGCAGATGCGGGTGACCCTGTCCAGTGCGGCGTGGGCCTGGCGCCGCGGCTCCTCGCTCTCAGGGTGCCCAAACTGCGCCAGGCGCTCAGCGAAGGCCCTGCAGGAGGGGACAGCGGGGATGTCAGGGTGTCACGGGGACCCTTGGGGACACAGGGACACGGGGTGGCCTCACCTGAAGGGGGGGCAGCAGTTGGCCAAGGCGATGGCGCGGCCAGGGGCGCTGTCGGTGGGGGGAACCTCACTGGGGGCTTCCAGGAACCGCTCGACCTTCCGCTGGAAACTGGGGACACCCCTGGGTCACTGCGGTGGCACCCGGGGGACAGGGGACGCAGGGGACATGGGGGACGTGGCTCCTGTGCCCACCTCTGTGTCCCTGTGCCACCCTGCCTATCCCCTGTCCCCTTGTGTGCCCACGTCCCTTCACTCCCTGTCCCCGTCCTGCGTCACATCCTGGTGTCCCCATGTTGCTGTCGTGTTCCCGTGTGTCCCACCTGTGCAGGAAGGCCACCAGCACGCCCAGCAGGCTGTGGGCCATCTCCCGCCCGAACTCGGGGGTCACCTGGGGGGCTCGGTCCACGTGTGCCCGCAGCAGCTGTGGGGACACGGCCACCATGGGTGTGGGGGCACGGCCACCACCGGCCCCTTGGGGCACTGTGGGGTCCCCACGAGCCACCCCGGGGGACAGGGACGGGCTCTGGGGGTGGCCGTACTCCGGTGACACGCATGGCCAGTCCCTCCTCCATGTCCTGGCTGGTGACATCCTCGGGCCATGTGTCCTCGCTGAGCTGCAGCTCCTGCGCCACGGCCACCTCCACCTTCGCCTGGGACAGCGGGGGACACCATGGGGTGTGGGGACAACCAGGAGTGGTGTGGGGACAGTGGGACACAGAGTCGCCTCCCACCCCTTGCCCTGCAACTGTCCTGATGCCACCACAGTGCCAGTCCCAGTGCCACCGCAGCACCCTGAATGTCCCCACCCCGGTGCTCGCAGTGTCCCCAGTGTCCCCAGTGCCCACCTTGACGGCAGCGATGCAGGAGCTCTCGAGGTCGCGCTGGGTCTCGGGGGGCAGGAGGGGCCCCAGCTCCTGCGCCCGCAGAAGGGCCCCCACCTCGGGGTGCCCCAAAACTTCCCTGGGGGGGGAGGGACAGCCCCAGTGGGTGTCTGGGGGACACCCTGGGGGCGGGGGGGGACATGGGGGACATGGGGTGCCCGGTGGGGGACAGATGTTGGGGGGTCCCATGGGTGTCCCAGGGGTGACACCCTCTGTACCAGGGTGACACCCTCCGTGCTGGGGCGGGAACGGGAAGGTTTTGGGCAGTCCCAGAGGGTCCCCCCAGGTTCCAGGGGCGGGGGTCTCACCTGGGGTAGGCGTTGCTGTGCCAGTCGAGCAGCAGGTAGAGCTCGGGCACGGGCAGGGGTCTCTGCGCCAGCGCCCGCAGCTGCTGCGCCAGCGCTCGGTGGTAGCCGCGGGCGTAGACCCCGAGCGCGCCGTACTCGGGGGGGTACGCGGGGGCCACGTGGCTCCTCACGACCCCCAAGTCTCCCACCACCCTGGCGGCCAGCGCGGCCAGCCGCGCCCCGAGCCCGCCCGCCGGGGCCACCTGCGCCAGCCGCTCGCTCGCCGCCCTGGCCACCGCCTCGTGCCAGCGCCGCCGCAGCGCCCGCGGCCGCCCCGGGCGGGTCCCGGGGGGGCTCCGCGCGTCCGCCGCCTCCTCCTGCTCCAGCACGGCCACCACGGCCCGCAGCGGGGCCACCGCTCGCCCCGCGGCCACCGCCTCGGCCACCACGGCCCAGAGCTGCGCCAGCAGCGCCCGGTACAGCAGCGCCACGTCCCGCGCCCGCCGCCCGCCCGCGGGGACCGGCGACGGCGGAGGGGACCCGGAGGAGGGCGACGAGGGGAGACACGGGGACGGCGGGCGCGACGGGGACAGGGCGCACTCGGCCTCCAGCGCGATGATCTGAGCGTCCGCCGCCACCAGGTCCCGCCGCTGGATCAGCTCCAGGATCTCCAGCACTGTGGGGACGCCGGGGGTCCGTGTCCCCGTGTCCCTGTGTTCCCGTTCCTTGTCTCTGTCCCCAGCCCGCATCTCCACCACGTCCCAAAGTTGCCATTCCCATGTCCCTGTGTCCCCAAGTCCCACGTCTCCATCCCTGTCCCCTGTCCCCAAGTCCCCCGTCCCCGTCCCACGTCCCCTTTCCCAAAGTCCCCGTCCCCATGTCCCTGTGTCCCCAAGTCCCCACGTCCCTTGTCACCATCCCCGCGTCCCTGTGGCCTCTGTCACCATCCCTATCCTCACGTCCCCAAGTCCCGCGTCCCCGTCCCCACCGCTGTCCCCACCGCATGTCCCCAAGCCCCCCTCGTCCCTCCGGTGCCCCCCGCTGTCCCCACTCACCCGACAGCGGCTCCCTGTCCCTGTCCTTGTCCTTCCCGCCGCTCTCCGGCCGCTGTCCGGCTCCGTCCGCGCTGTCCCCCGCCTGTCCCTCACCCGGGGACGGCTTCTCCGTGCCCCGCTGTCCCCACGTCCCCAGCGCCAGGCGCAGCAGCGACCCCCGCTTACCCCCCCCCGCCTCCTCCGGGGGTCGCCGCGGGACCCCCGAGTCCTCGGAGCGGCGGCGACCGCGGGGCCCGGCGGGGTCGCGGGGGCGGCGGGCGCGGCCGAAGGGCCCCCCCAGCTGTCCCAGGTGTCCCCCGAGGTGTCCCCCGAGCCCCACCAGCCCCCCAGGGTGGCGCGGCGCCGCCGGCGACTCTCGGGGTTGGTGGCGAAGGGGTCCCCGTCCTCCTGTCCCCCCTCCGCCGCCCCCCCGGGGGTCTCCGGAGCAGCGGCATCGCCGGGGGGCACCGGGGGGGCGCGGGGACACCTGGCTGTCACCCGGAGGCTGAGGTGGCACGGTGGGGACGCCACCCGAAGCTCCCGGAACCGTCGCGGTGCCCGCGGCGGTGGCACTGGTGGCACTGGCGGCGCTGCTGGCGGTGCTGGCGGCGGTGGCTGCGGTGACACTGGTGGCGGCTGCGGTGACACTGGTGGCGGCTGCGGTGACACTGGCGCTGGCCGGGGGCTTCCTGAGGAAGCGCCGCCCCGGAG
The DNA here is from genome assembly GCF_000738735.6 of Corvus cornix cornix. Taxonomy (NCBI): domain Eukaryota; kingdom Metazoa; phylum Chordata; class Aves; order Passeriformes; family Corvidae; genus Corvus; species Corvus cornix. The sequence goes on from NW_024108681.1 coordinate 19,647, forward strand.
GGGCCTCCGCGGCCGGGCAGGGTCAGCCCCGGTTCCGCCCGGGCACCGGTACGGGGCGGGGGGACACCGGGGGGGAGAGCGGGGACACCGGGATGGGACTCTGGTGGCACTGGGGGACACAGGGATGGGACCCTGGTGGCACTGGGGGACACCGGGATGGCGCAGGGACAGGACGCACCAGGGACCGCACGAGTGACAGGGACGGGACCCCGATAGCATAGGGATGGCACAGGGGTGGCACAGGGGACCCCACGGGTGACAAGGAGGGGACTCTGGTGGCACCAGGGGACATCGATGGCGTCGAGACAAGACCCCAGTGACACTGGGGGACACAGGAGTGGCGCAGTGCCACAGGGGACCCCACAAGGGCCAGAGATGGAGCCCCACTGACACCAGGGGATGGCGCAGGGACAGGACGCAGTGACACCAGGGACCTCACGGTGACAGGGAGGGGACACGGGTGACACGAGGGACCCCATGGGTGGCGCTGGAGACCCCGCCAGTGACCCCGCGGCTGACGGGGGGGGACAGATGTGACACAGGAGATGATGGGGAGGTGACAAGGGTGACACGCGGGACCCCACGGGCGACACGGAGGGGACACGTGCCCGCCCACGTGACCCCTCGGCTCACGTGACTCCTCCCCGGTCGCTCACGGGTTAAACCCCGCTCCCTCCTCCCATTGGCCAGCTCTCAGCCAATCGCAATGCTTCTCCCGCGCTTGGCCGCTCCCCCTTCAGGGCGCGCCCAGCTGTCTCCATGCCCGGACGCCGCGTTCTGATTGGTCCGCTCCGCGTCGTGGGCGGGGCTAACGCATGGCCACGCTCTTTATACGGGCGAGGCCACGCCCCCGGCGCGCCCCGGTTCCGGTTCCGGCGCCATGGCCGCCATGGCCGCCCCGGCCCGGCCCCGCCGCCCCCCCCGGTAACGGGACCGCCCCGGGAACGGGACCCCCGGCAACGGGACCGCCCCTCCCGGTGCCCCCCGGTGCCCCCCGGGCCGGGACCATGTCCTCGCGCTCCGCCCTGGCGGCGGGGAACGAGCGCAACGCGGACACGGTGAGGGGGGGGCGGCGGCACCGGGGGGAGGCCCCGGGGGGACCACCGGGAGGGGCCGGGTCGGGAGCGGAGGGGGCGGCGGGAATGATTTGGGGGCACCGGGGGAGAGATCCGAGAGGGGCCGGGGGTACCGGGGGTGGGGCACCGGCGGTCCCGGTAAAGCGGCGGGGGTTGAACCGGGGGGGTCGCGAGGATGGACACGGGGGCGGGGGGGGGCTCAGGGGTCACCGGGAGCCCCGGGAATGGGTTAGGGGGGCTCAGGGGTTTTTTTTTTGGGGGGTCTCGAGGGTCTCACTGTGATATTTTAGGAGCCATCTCAGGGGTTTTGGGGGGGTCTCGGGGGTCTCACTGTGATATTTTGGGGGGCTCTCAGGGGGTCTCACTGTGACATTTTGGAGGGGTCCCACCCTTGCCATAATTTGGGAAGGGGTTCTTACTCCTCTGTGATTATTTTTGGGGTGGGGGTCTCACGCCCTGCCCCAGTGATCTTTGGGGGTCTCACCGGCCCCTCCTCCGTGTCCCTCCCCCCAGCTGGCGGGCCCGGGGGGCAGCGGCCGCCCCGAGAAGGGCGGGGGGTGGTCGGGGCGCGGGGCCGGAGCCCCCCGGGGCCGGAACTCGCTGGGGGCCGAGGAGCCCCCCCACGTGGGCAACTACCGGCTGCTGCGGACCATCGGCAAGGGCAACTTTCGCCAAGGTCAAGCTGGCCCGGCACGTGCTGACCGGCAGAGAGGTGGGCGGGGGGCTCGGGGGGTCCCGGCGGGGCTGGGGAGGGGGGGGTTTGGGGTGGTTGCGGGCAGCGGGAGGGGGCCTGGGGACAAGAGGGGTCAGTGGGAGGGGGCTCACGGGAGAAATGGGGGTCCCAGGGGGTCTCTGAGGGGAGCTGGGGGCAGTTGGGGGGGTCCTGGGCAGCTGAGGAGGGGTCTCAGGGACACTGGGGGGCCTGGAGAGGGATCTCAGCGAATTCGGGACTGGTCTCAGGTGAATTGGGGTGGTGGGGAGGGGTCTCAGTGAATTTGGGGGGTCTCTGGGAGTCACCTCCTTGCCCCCTCCCCTTTTTTTAGGTCGCCATTAAAATCATTGACAAGACGCAGCTGAACCCCACGAGCCTGCAGAAGGTGGGGAGGGGTCCTGGGGGGGTTTCCCCTCATTTGGGGGGGTTCCCTTAATTTGGGGAGGGGTCCTTTAATTTGGGGAGAGGTCCTGGCCCCCCTCACTGACCCTTCACCCCCCCCAGCTGTTTCGGGAAGTTCGGATCATGAAGGGGCTGAACCACCCCAACATCGGTGAGTGGGGGGGGGTCCCGGGCTGGGGGGAGGTCAGGGGGGTGGGGAGGGGTCTCGGTGATGGAGAGGGGTCCCCAATGACCCCCTCCCCCAATGTGTCCCCCCCCAGTGAAGCTGTTTGAGGTGATTGAGACGGAGAAGACGCTGTACCTGGTGATGGAGTACGCCAGCGCAGGTGGGAACCCCCCCGGGACCCCCCAGGGGACATCCTGAGACCCCCAGAGACCCCCCGACCCCTCCTGTGACACCGAGACACGCCAGGGGACACTGACCCCACCCAGGGACCCCCTGACTTCCCCCAGGGGACACTGAGACCCCCCAGGGACACCTTGTCCCCTTCCAGGGGACACTGAGACCCCCCAGGGGACACTGTCCCATCCCATCCCAGGTGTGGATTTGGGGTATTTTGGGGTCCCAGCCCCCCCAGATAATGGATTTTGGGGGATTTTGGGGGCTCAGCCCCCCAGGTTGGATTTCGGGGTCACCCCAGGTGTGTCTCCCCCCGCCAGGTGAGGTGTTCGATTACCTGGTGTCCCACGGGAGGATGAAGGAGAAGGAGGCGCGGGCCAAGTTCCGACAGGTGGGGACATCCCGGGGGGCCTTGGGGACATCTTGGGAGGGTTTGGGGACATCTGGGAGGGTTTGGGGACATTTGGGAGGGCTTGGGGACACCGTGGGGCCCCGTGGTGACAGTGCCACCCCCTGTCCCCAGATCGTCTCGGCCGTGCACTACTGCCACCAGAAGAACATCGTGCACAGGGACCTCAAGGTGGGACACGGGGACACCGGGGGTGGCACCGCGCAGGGGACCATGTCCGGCGTCGCTGTGGCCATCCTGGTGTCCGTGTCCTGGTGTCCCTGTCCTTGACCCCGTGTCCCTGTCCCACTGTCCCTGTGTCCATCCCAGTGTCCGTGTCCTGGTGTCCCTGTCCTTGACCCCCTGTCCCAGTGTCCCTTTGTCCATCCCAGTGTCCATGTCCTGGTGCCCCTGTCCTCGTGCTGATGTCCCTGTCCTCATGCTGATGTCCCTGTCCCCGTGCTGATGTCCCCATGTCCCCGCTGATGTCCCCACCGATGTCCCTGCTGTCCCCAGGCCGAGAACCTGCTGCTGGACGCTGACGCCAACATCAAGATCGCAGATTTCGGGTTCAGCAACGAGTTCTCGCGGGGCTCCAAGCTGGACACGTTCTGCGGGTCCCCCCCCTACGCCGCCCCCGAGCTCTTCCAGGGCAAGAAGTACGATGGCCCCGAGGTGGACATCTGGAGCCTGGGGGTCATCCTGTACACGCTGGTCAGCGGCTCGCTGCCCTTCGACGGGCACAACCTCAAGGTGACCGTCACCATTTGTCACCTCCTGGTCACTCACGGTCAGCCCTGACCCTCCTCGGTCAGCCCCAAGCTCACCCCAATGTCACGGCTGGAGCTTGGGGTCACTTGGATCCACTGGTCAGGGGGTCAGTGCCCTTTGATGGGCACAATCTCAAAGTGACCGTCACCTCCTGTCACCTGCTGTCACCTCCTGTCACCTGGGACCCCCCCCCACACCCCTTGGTCCCCTCCAGGAGCTGCAGGGCCAGAGCTGTGTCCCCTCCTGTGTGCCCCCGCTCTGTCCCCTCTGTGCCCCCCACCCTGACCCCCGGTGACCCCAGGTGACCTTGAGTGACCCCAGGTGACCCTGCTGTCCCCCCAGGAGCTGCGGGAGCGGGTCCTGCGGGGCAAGTACCGCGTCCCCTTTTACATGTCCACGGACTGCGAGAACATCTTGCGCCGCTTCCTGGTGCTCAACCCCGCCAAGCGCTGCACCCTCGAGGTCTGGGGGGGTCCTGGAAGGGATTTGGGGGGGTTCTGAGGGGTCTTGAGGAGTTTTGGGGGGGTTTTGGGGGAGTTCTGGGGGGCTCTTGAGGGGTTTTGGGGGGATTTTGAGGGGTCCCAGGGGTTCTGGGAAGTCCTGTGAGGGGTTTTGGGGGGGTTCTGAGAGGTCCTGGAGGGTCCTGAGGGGTCTGGGGGTGTCACAAGAGGGTCTGGGGGTGTCCTCACATCCCCCTGATGTCCCCGTGTCCCCCCTCAGCAAATCATGAAGGACAAGTGGATCAACATCGGCTATGAAGGGGACGAGCTGACGCCCTACACGGAGCCGCAGGAGGACTTTGGGGACACCAAACGCATCGGTGAGGGACGCGGGGACCGCGGGGGACAGCGGTGACGCCCCGCTGGCGCGGTGACAGCGCCGTGTGTCCCCCGCAGAGGTGATGGTGGGCATGGGGTACACGAGGGAGGAGATCAAGGAGGCGCTGAGCACCCACAAGTACAACGAGGTGACGGCCACCTACCTGCTGCTGGGGCGCCGGGGAGAGGTGGGTGACAGCAGGGACATTGGGGACATGGGGACGGCGGGGACATTGAGGGGATTGGGGGGTCAGGGGGACCTTGGGGACATCGGGGACATTGAGGGCAATGGGGAGGATATGGGGACATGGGGACACGGCCACCTACCTGCTGCTGGGACGCTGGGGAGAGGTGGGTGACAGCGGGGACATCGGGGACATCATGGGTGTTGGGGATACTGGGGACACTGGGGGGACTGGGGACATTTGGGACCCAGGGACCTTGGGGGAATATTGGGGACTCTGGGGACATCGATGATGCTGTGACCCCGGGGGCAGCCCGAGGGTGGCAGTGACCTGTCCCGGGGGGGGTGACAGGGGTGACCCTGGTGACACTGTGACCCCGGGGGCAGCCCGAGGGTGGCAGTGGCCTGTCCCTGTCCCTGTCGCGGCCACGGGGCCCGGCCGAGGCCCCCAACGGTGGCACCAAGTCGGGGACATCGGGGACCCACGGGAAGGGACAGCGTGGGGGCGGCCACCACCGGCAGCGGCGGCACAGCGACTTCTGTGAGTGACACTGGGGACATCGGGGGGACATTGGGGACATCAGGGGACAAGGGGGGGGTGCAGTGACTCTGTGAGTGACACTGGGAACATCGGGGGGACATTGGGGACATCAGGGGACAAGGGGGGGGTGCAGTGACTCTGTGAGTGACACTGGGAACATCGGGGGGACATTGGGGACATCAGGGGACAAGGGGGGGGCGCAGTGACTCTGTGAGTGACACTGGGAACATCGGGGGGACATTGGGGACATCAGGGGACAAGGGGGGGGTGCAGTGACTCTGTGAGTGACACTGGGGACATCAGGGACACCGGGGGACACTGGGGACATCAGGGGACAAGGGGGGGTGCAGTGACTCTGTGAGTGACACTGGGAACATCGGGGGGACATTGGGGACATCAGGGGCACAGGAACGGGGTGGGGGGGGCACAGCGACTCTGTGAGTGACCCCAGGGAGGGGGGAACAGACTGGGGGGTCTGGCCCCGCCGTCACCCGCTGTCCTCCCCTCAGTGTCCCCGTGCCCACCCTGGCACCCCTCAACTACCCCATGGAGGGGGGGGGGTCCCAGTGGGTTTTAATCCCCCCAAACCCACCCCAAACCGCCCTGGGGGGGTCGCAGTGCGGTGTCCCCCCCTCCTGTGACTCCTTGTGACCCCCGTGTCCCTCCTGTCCCCTCCAGGTGGCCCCGCGCCCACCCCGGCGCCCCCCAAGCGCAGCCCCACAGCGCCGGCGCCGCGGAGCTGCGGGAGGGGGGTCGGGGTCGGGGGGGCGCGGGGGTCGCCCCCCCCCCCCGGCGGGGCAGCGGCGGCGGCCCCGGGGAGTCCCGGGGGGAGGGCGCGGGGGCGGGGGGGGGGCCGCCCCTCCCCCTCCAGCCCTTGGTCAGCAGCGCCCACAACCCCAACAAGGCCGAGATCCCGGAGCGGCACCCGGACAGCGCGGTGGGCACCGGGGGGCATGGGGGGGCTGGGGGCACCCGGACAGCGCAGGGGGCACCGGGGGGGCACGGGGGGGCTGGGGGCACCCGGACAGCGCGGTGGGCATCGGGGGGCATGGGGGGGCTGGGGGCACCCGGACAGCGCGGTGGGCATCGGGGGGCATGGGGGGGGCTGGGGGCACCCGGACAGCGCGGTGGGCACTGGGGGCATGGGGGGGCTGGGGGCACCCGGACAGCGCGGTGGGCACTGGGGGGGTATGGGGGAGAAATGTGGGGCTGGGTGTGCTTGGGGGTGCTTGGGGACCACAGGGAGGGTGGGAAATGTGGTTTGGGGGTGTCCCTGTGGGTCTGGGGGTGTCGCGGGGGTCTCTGTGGGTCTGGGGCTGTCCCCAAGGGTGACCCCGTGTCCCCCCCAGCCCCACGTGCCCCCCAGCGTGATGGGCCGCAGGAACACCTACGTGTGCTCCGAGCGCCCGGGGGGCGAGCGGCACCTGCTGCTGCCCAACGGCAAGGACAGGTGAGAGACCCCTCCCCAAATCCCCCAAATGCCCCCCAGATCCACCCGAACCACCCCGACCCCCCAAAACCCCCAAATCCACCCCAAACCCACCCCGGGAGCGGCACCTGCTGCTGCCCAACGGCAAGGGCAGGTGAGAGACCCCTCGGCAAATTCACCTGCACCCCCAAAATCACCCCAAATCCACCTGTGTGCCCCCTGCTAACACCTGTCCCAGCATCACCAGTGCCACCAGTCCCCATCCCAGCACAGGGGCTGTGGGGCTGGGGGAGTCACGTGGATGTCACCTGTGGGGGTCACCTGTGGGTGTCACCTGGAGGTCACCTTTGGGGGTCACCTGTGGGTGTCACCTGTGTCACCTGACCCCCCCCCGTGTCCCCCCAGCCTGTCCCGGCCGCCGCCGTCCCCCTCCAGCCACTCCCTGGGCGGGGCTCACCTGGCGCACCTGGCCCGGGGCTGCTCCGCCCGCAGCACCTTCCACGGCGGGGGGGCGGGGGCGGCCGGGACCCCGCGAGCGCCGGGGAGGGGGCGCGGGAGCCCCCCCGCCCCCCCCGCCTCGCCCCCCCCGCGCCCGCCGCCGCCTCCCCCCGGCCCCGGCCCACGGCCACGCTGCTCAGCAAGATCACCTCCAAACTGACCCGCAGGTGAGCGCACCTGGGGCCTTCGGCCTCACCTGGGGGGGTGCTCAGCCTCCTCATCCTCACCTGGGGGGGGTCCTCATCCTCCTCATCCTCACCTGGGGCCTTCAGCCTCACCTGGGGGTCTTCCTCTACCTCCTTCTTCTCGCCTGGGGTCTTCATCCCCCTCGTCCTCCTCACCTGGGAGCTTCGTCTTCCTCCTCCTCACCTGGGGCCTTCCTCCTCCTCCTCACCTGAGCACCTCCATCCCCTCTCTGCGCTCACCTGAGCCTTCCTCCCGCCCCTCCTCCTCCTCCTCCCGGTCCCCGCTGTCCCCGCTCTGTTCCAGGGTGTCCCTTGACCCCTCCCGGCGCCAGAGCTCCAATCGCTGCGTGTCGGCCACGCCCGGCCCCGGTGCCACCAAGATCCGTAAGTGGCACCTGGGGACGCCTGTGTCACCTGTGTCATCTGGCCCAGTGTCCCCAGAGCCCGTCCCAGTGTCCCCAGTGCTCCCAGTGACACCAGTACCCACCCCCGGGACACCAGACCCTGTCCCAGTGCCACCAGTGCCACTGGGATCCCCCGCCCCGGTGCCACCAAGATCTGTAAGTGGCACTTGAAACACCTGTGTCACCTCCTGGGAGACCTGTGTGACCTGGCCCAGTGTCCCCGGAGCCTGTCCCAGTGTCTCCAGTGACACCAGTAACACCAGTACCCATCCCAGTGCCCCCCAGTGCCACTGGGATCCACTGCCCTGGTGCCACTAAGATCTGTAAGTGGCACCTGTGGCACTTGTGACACCTGGCCCAGTGTCCCCAGTGCCCCCAGTGCTTCTCTGTCCCTTCTCTCTTTCCACCTTTCAGCCTCTGCTGCTGTCCGGGGAGGTTTGGGGGTATGGGGGATTTTTTGGGGGAGTATTTTGGGGGTCTGGGGCAGTTTTTGGGGGGGATTTCGCCTCCCCCCGACCCCGCCGTGTACCCCCAGGGTCGCAGACGAACCTGCGGGAATCGGGGGACCTGCGCTCACAAGGTGGGTGCCGCCCCCTCTCCCTCCCCCCGGGGACCTCCCTGGGGAGCCCCCGCTGGCGCGGGGACCCCCGGGGGACCCCAGACCCACTGCTGCCCCCTCCCCCCAGTTGCCATCTACCTGGGGATCAAGCGGAAGCCGCCCCCCGGCTGCTCCGAGGGGGGGGGCTGTGACGGGGGGGCTCCCACCGCCCCCCGCCCCTCCCCGCCTCCTCCTCCTCGCCGGGACTCCCCCGGGACCCCCCGGGCCGCCCCTCCCCCGCTGCTGCCGCCGCCTGCACGGGGGGGGCCCCCGGGACCCCCGCGGGACCCCTGGGAGCACCCGGCTGCGGCTGTAGGGACCCCCGGGACCCCCGGGACCCTCGGAACCGCACCAGGACCCCCGGAATTGCACCGGGACCCCCCGGGACCCTTGGAATTGCACTGGGATCCCCCCGGGACCAGACCGGACCCCAGAACGGGACCAGGACCCCCGGAACCGGATCGGGACCACCATGGCTGCAGCTCCAGGGACCCCCCCCAGAATCTCAGCGGGACCCCCAGAACCTGCTGGGGACCTCTGGAATCAGACCGAGACCCCCCCGGGACCCTCAGAACAAGACTGGGACCCCCCGGGACCCTTGGAACCAGACCGGGACCCCTGGACACCCCCCCGGGACCCCCAGAACCGGCCCAGGGGGCCCCCCCTCAGCACCTGTGGCCGCACCGGGACCCCCCAGGACCCCCCCGGGACCCCCCTCGAGGGCTGGAGCAGCATCAGGACCCCCGGGACCCCCCCCCGGGGGCTGCGGTGGCACTGGGACCACCCAGGACCCCCCTGGAGCCCCCCAAGGATTCAGCGATTTCCCCCCCAGTGTGGGACCAGCGGCGCTGGGACCCCCCCGGCCCCCCGTGGGACCTTGGGGACATTGCGGGGGGGCTTTGGGGGTCCAGCGGCTCCAGGACTTCGGTGCCAAGATTTTGGGGACCCCCGCGTGACCTGCGGCCCCCCCGGGGTCCCCCCGTGCCCCTTCCGTGTACAGTCTGTAAATACGGCCCTGGGCCCCCCCGAGCCCCCCGTGCCCCCCCCATTTTTAAGTTATTCCTGCCCCGATCTGTCCCCCCGCCCCCCCAAATAAACATAGGGACCCCCACCCTCGGCGTCTGCGTCTGGGGGCGGGTCCCGTGTGGCGATCTGGGGAGGGGGGGGGCTGGGTTCGGGGTGGGGGGCGCGGGGGGGTCCCGGGGGCGGTGGGGGATGGGGAGCCCCGCCCTCACTCAGGGGGCGTGGCCAGCACGGCGACCCCCCTTATATGGTCGGGTTGTGGGCGTGGCCACCGCGGACTCCCGCCATGGCCCCCAGGGGGCGAGGCCACACAACTCCTTATAAGGCCGCCGAGCGGGCGTGTCCAGCTCGCCGTGCACGCGCGCTCCAGCCAATCAGGCCCCGCCGCCGCCTCACCGCCCCCCTCGCCCGCCAATCAGCGTTCGCCCCGCTGTTTGGCCACGCCCCCGGCGAAGATGGCGGCGCTGCGGGCGCTGCGGTGGCGGCGGCGGCTCCCGGGGCTCGTCCCGCGGCGGCTCCTGGGGACGGCCGTGAGTGCGACAGGGGGCACCGGGCGGGGGACAGAGGGGCCCCGTGTCCCCCCTCCGGGTCCCCCTGTCCTGTCCCGTGTTTGCCCCGTGCTGTCCCCGTGTCCTGTTCCGGTGTCCCCTGTGCCGCTGTTCCCGTGTCCCCTCATTCCCGTGTCCCTCTGTTCCGTCCCGGTGTCCCCCGCTCCTGTCCCCTGTCCCCACATCGCGATGTCCGCGTTTTGCCTCCGTCCCATCCCGGGGTCCCGCTGTCCCTGTGTCCGCTCCGTTCCCGGTCACTGTCCCCGCAGCGCTGGAGAAGCCGCGGCACACCCGGGGTCCCTTTTTGGGGATTTGGGGACCCTCGGTGCCACCGCCGTGTCCCCAATCCCCGCAGGAATCCCCCGAGGAGCGGCCGCAGTTCCCGGGGGCCTCGGCGGAGTTTGCGGAGCGCCTGGAGTTCATCCAGCCCAACGTCCTGGCCGGGATCCCGGTGTACCGGGTCATGGACCGGCAGGGACACGTCCTGCGGCCCAGCGAGGACCCCCAGGTGAGCGGGACAGGGGACACCTGGCACAGGCGATGTCCCACCAGGTGACACCTCACACACACAAGGTCCAGGCAGGTGCCCCCTGTGCAAGTGACCTCCAGCCACGTGACAGAGCTGTCACCGCCAGCTGCTCGAACACACAGTGCCCGGGCAGGTGACACCCCAAACAGGTGGCCCTGTCCAGGTTGCCCCCAGGTGCCCCCAGGTGACCCCGGGTGTCCCTGTCCCTGCAGCTGCCCAAGGAGCAGGTGCTGAAGCTCTACAAGACGATGACGCTGCTCAACACCATGGACCGGATCCTCTACGAGTCCCAGCGTCAGGTACGGCTGTGGGCTCACCTGGAGGGGCCTCACCTGGCGGCTCCAGGGCTCTGGGTGCCCAATCCCGGTTTTCCAGGGCCGCATCTCCTTCTACATGACCAACTACGGCGAGGAGGGCACGCACGTGGGCAGCGCCGCCGCGCTCGAAGCCTCCGACCTCGTCTTCGGGCAGTACCGCGAGGCAGGTGAGGCTCAGGTGGGACAGGTGGGCACACGGGAGATGGATTTTGGGGGGATCAAGCCCAGATTTGGGCTCCGTGTGTGCCAGGGATGCCCCTGGAGCTGCTCCTGGTGTTTTGGGACGCTGGCGATCCCTGGAATGTGAGGGACAGGTGAGGCTCAGGTGGGACAGGTGAGATGGAATTGGGGTGAATCCATCCCAAATTTGGGATCCTGCTGTGCCAGGGATGCCCCTGGAGTTGTTCCTGGCACTCTGGGAACAGGTGGGACAAGTGAGGCACAGGGGAGATGGATTTTGGGGGAATCAATCCCAAATTTGGGTTCCAGGGGGGTTTCTGTACCAGGGATGCCCCTGGAGCTGTTCCTGGTGTCTTGGGAACACTGGTGATCCCAGGAAGGGGTGACACAGTTGGGGACAGGTGTAACAGGTGACACAGGTGAAGGACAGGTGACCCAGGCGTGGCACAGGTGACCCAGGTGAGCCCGGATCCGTGTCCCCAGGTGTGCTGCTGTACCGCGGGTACCCCCTGGAGCTGTTCATGGCCCAGTGCTACGGCAACGCCAGCGACCCCGGCAAGGGCCGGCAGATGCCGGTGCACTACGGCTGCCCCGAGCGCCACTTTGTCACCATCTCGTCCCCCCTGGCCACGCAGATCCCGCAAGGTGATGCACCTGGAGCTGGCCCCGGTCCCGCCCCGTGTCCCTGGGGTCCGTCCTGTCCCTCTCCGTAACTGCCAGGGAGCCCCAGTCCCACCCCTGCACCAGCTCCCCGCAGCCGGGTGGCACTGGCTGGGTCCCTGTGTTGTGGCACCTGTCCCTGCTCCGTGTCCTTCATTCCCTGCTCCGTGTCCCTGTCCCGTGTCCCTGTCCCATGTCCCTGCTCCGTGTCCCTGCTCTGTGTCCCTGCTCCGTGTCCCTGTCCCGTGTCCCTGCTCCGTGTCCCTGCTCTGTGTCCTTCATTCCCTGCTCCGTGTCCCTGTCCCATGTCCCTGCTCCGTGTCCTTCATTCCCTGCTCCGTGTCCCTGTCCCATGTCCCTGCTCCGTGTCCTTCATTCCCTGCTCCGTGTCCCTGTCCTGTGTCCCTGTCCCGTGTCCTTCATTCCCAGATCCGTGTCCCTGCTCCATCCCAACCCATTCCATTATTCCCCATTCCCCCCCTCCACCTGCCCCCACCCCCCTCCAACCGACCCCTCTCCCCTCTGACCCTTTTTCCCCCAAATTCTCCTGATTTCTCCCCGAATTCCCGCTTTCCCGGGGCTCAGCTGTGGGAGCCGCCTACGCCATCAAGCGCGCGGACGCCAGCCGGGCCGTGGTCTGCTATTTCGGGGAGGGGGCCGCGAGCGAGGGCGACGCCCACGCCGGCTTCAACTTCGCCGCCACCCTGGAGTGTCCCATCGTCTTCTTCTGCCGCAACAACGGCTACGCCATCTCCACCCCCACCTCCGAGCAGTACCGGGGCGACGGCATCGGTGGGAAGCGGGAGAACGGCGAAATCGGGGCCGTGGAGGGGGCTTGGGGGGAAATCGGGCAGTTCTAGGGGGGATTTTGGAGGTGATTCTCTTGCTCGTGTGGAGGTGGACAAGGGGGAGATCCCTGGGATTTAGGGGAGGAGGAGATTTGGGATTTTGAGGTGGGAGATCCCTGGGGTTTTGGGGGAAAAGCCCTGGGATTTGGGGGGAGTGGGGTCCTTGGCATTTTGGGGCAAAAGCCCTGGGAATTTGAGGAGGAACGGCCAAGATTTGGGGCGGGGAGATCCCTGGGGTTTTGGGGGAAAAGTTCTCGGATTTTGGGGCAGGAGAGATCCCTGCGAGTTTGGGGAAGGAGTCCCGGGAATTTGGGACAGAATCTCTGGGATTTGGGCAGAAAGAGCGCTGGGGATTTTGAGGAAGGAACCTCAGGAATTTGAGAAGGAACAGCCGGAATTTCGGGGAGCGAGATTCCTGGGATTTTGGGGAGGATTTCGGACACCAACCCCCAGGATTTTGGGGCACTTTGGGGCAGCAGCACGGGTTCCAGCGTCCCGGGGGGCTCAGGATGGCGTTTCCCGGGCTCTGATCCCGCGCTCCCGGCAGCGGCGCGCGGCCCCGGCTACGGGCTGCTGTCCATCCGGGTGGACGGCAACGACGTCTTCGCCGTGTACAACGCCACGCGGGAGGCGCGGCGCCGCGCCGTGGCCGAGAACCAGCCCTTCCTCATCGAGGCCATGACCTACCGGTGCGGGCTTCCGGAACGTTCCTCGGGAACGCGGCTCGGGAACGCCGCGAGCCCCCCAGAGAAGCTCCCGGGGTTTTGGGATCCCCCCAGCTTCCCCCCCCACCCCCCAAAAAAAACCCGTTCTCGTGGTTTTCCGCCCGTTTTTCCCCGTTTCCCGTGGATTTTCCATGGATTTTCTGCCTATTTTTCCCTATTCTTTCAGGATCCCCCAATCTCCTCAAAAAGACCCCGTTTCCCGTGGTTTTCCGCCCGATTTCCCGCATTTTCCGTGGATTTTATGCCCGGTTTTCTTCATTTCCCAAGGATTTTCCCCCATTCTTCCAGGATTACCCCCAAAAAACCCATTTCCCATGGATTTCCCACCCGTTTTTCCCCATTTCCCATGGATTTTCTGCCTGGTTTTCCTCATTCTTCCACAATTCCTCCCCCAGAAACCCCAACTTCCCACAGATTTCCCATGGATTTTCTGCCTGTTTTTTCCTCATTTCCCATGGATTTCCCACCCATTCCTCCCCATCCTTCCAAGACTCCCAAAAAACCCAATTTCCCATGGATTTCCCACCCGTTTTCCCCCATTTCCCGCGGATTTCCCGCCCGTTTTTCCCCGTTCTTCCGGGATCTCTCCCCAAAACCCCATTTTCCATGGATTTCCCCCCCTCCCAGGATCGGGCACCACAGCACCAGCGACGACAGCTCCGCGTACAGATCCGTGGACGAGGTGAATTACTGGGACAAGCAGGACCACCCCATCTCGCGCCTGCGGCACTACATGGCCAACCGCGGCTGGTGGGACGAGGAGGAGGAGAAGGGCTGGAGGAAGAGCTCCAGGAAAATGGTCATTCCCGAGGGACTTCGGGGGTTTTGGGGCGGGAAGTTGAGATTTCGGGATTTCGGGGTGGGAGGGTGCTGGGGGTTTTTGGGGAAAAGAGCCCTGGGATTTGGGAGAGGAACATTCGGGATTTTGGAGTGGGGAATCATCAGGATTTAGGGGAAGAATGTCTGGGATTTAGGGAGGGAAATCCTTGGGATTCTGGGGAGGGAGCCCTGGGATTTTGGGAAGAATAACCAGGATTCTGGGGCAGGGAATGCCCCGCACTCTGGGCAAGAACACCTGGGATTGTGGGGCAGGAATCTCTGGGAATGCTTTGGGCAGGAACCCCCGGGATTTCAGCCCAGGGAATCGCCCAATCTCAGGGAAGAACGCGCGGGATTCGGGGCATTTTCTTGGGGGCGAATCCCGGGATGTGGGGCTGGAACGAGCGGGAATTGCGGGCGGCGTTCCCGCAGGTGCTGGAGGCGTTCGAGCAGGCGGAGCGGGAGCCGAAGCCGCCGCCTCACCTGCTCTTCTCCGACGTCTACCTGGAGATGCCCCCGCGGCTGCGCCGGCAGCGCGCGGAGCTGGAGCGGCACCTGGAGACCTACGGGGAGCACTACCCGCTCCAGCAGTTCCAGAAGTGATCCCGGCATTCCCGGGAATTCCCTGGAATTCCCTCAGTGCCCCCGGAATTCCCTGAGCACCCCCAGATCTGCTGGGAAAGCCCCCAAATCCACCCTTTTCCCCCCAGAGCCGCTCTGATCCTGACCCCAAAATCCACCTGGAGACACCCCCCCCCTGCCCAGGGAGCCTTTCCCACTCCAGCGGTTCCAGAAGCGATCCCAGGAATTCCTGGGAATTCCCTGGAATTCCATCAGCACCCTCAGAATTCCCTGAGCACCCCCAGATCCACCCTGACCCCCCAATAAATTATTTGGGAGAGGAATTTTGGGGAAGGATCCCTGGGGCTCTGTGAGTGGATCCCTGGGATTCTGGGGACAAGTCCTGGGATTTTGGGGAGGAGGATCCTAAAAATTTTGTGAAGAGAACCTTGGGGCTTCAGGGAGGGAAATCCCTGGGATTTCGGGGAAGGATTCTGGGGATTTTGGGAAGGGATCTCCGGGATTTTGGGGTAGGGTATCCCTAGGATTTTTGGGGAAGAATTCCCAGGACCTGGGGGCAGGGAGTGCCCGCGATTTTTAGGGAAGGATCCCTGGGATTTGAAGGCTCTAGAAACATCAAACCCCCCCCCCCCCACCTTTTCTCCCAAAAAAACCCCAAATCCACAGAAAAAGAAGGGATTTATTTTTGGGGGGGTCCCGGGAGGGCCCCGGGCTCGGCCATTCCCAGGACCCGGCACCCCGGGAGCGCCTCCTCCAGCAGTGCCCGGAGCAGCCCCGGGCTGGGCACCGAGAGCCCGGAGACGTCCAGGGACCGCAGCTCCCTGCGGGGGACAGCACTGGGAGCACTGGGAGCACTGGGAGGTCCCCAGGTGACCCCCCTGAGGTGGTGCAGGGTGACCTGGGGACACTGAGGGAACACTGGGGGACATTGGGGGACACCGGGGTGACACTGGGAGACACTGGGGGACATTGGGGGGACACTGGGGACGCTGAGGGACATTGGGGGACACCGAGGGACACTGGGGGACACTGGGGACACTGAAGGACACTGGGGTGACACTGGGGGGGCAGGTGGCACCGAGGGCCTCACCTGAGGTGGTGCAGCGTGGCCAGGCCCCGCTCGGTGACCTGGGGACACCGGGCCAGCGCCAGGTGCTGCAGGGTGGCCCCAAAGACGTGGAGCCGGCCCAGGGCCCAATCGGACACGTGGGGACATCCCGAGAGGTCCAGGTGGGACAGGTGGGACAGGGACACTGCGGGGGGACAGCGGGACCCTGGGTGTGACCCCGGGTGTGGCCCCGGGTGGGACAGGGAGGGTTTTGGGGGTCCCCAGGTGGGACAGGTGAGTCCAGGGTGGGCCCAGGTGTCCCCAGGAGGTTTTGGGCGGGGGTCCCAGGGGCTTAGGGGGCTTGGGGGATTTTGGGGTGGTTTTGGGGTGCTCCGGGGCCTTACCCAGGTTGTCCAGCCCCCGGTAGGTGATGGGGGTCCCGCTCAGGTCGATGCCCACCACGGGCAGGTGCCGCAGCCGGGGCAGCTCCGAGCGGCTCCCGGGGCGGATCCAGCGCTGCTGCCCCAGAAACCTGCGGGGCCAGAGCCCCAAAACCCGCGGGGTTTGAGGGGTCAGGGCCGGGACCCCTCCAGGTGGGGCAGGGACACCCCAAAAAGGGGAGGGGGCTCACCTG
This sequence comes from Corvus cornix cornix, assembly GCF_000738735.6. Lineage (NCBI taxonomy): Eukaryota > Metazoa > Chordata > Aves > Passeriformes > Corvidae > Corvus > Corvus cornix. The sequence goes on from NW_024108681.1 coordinate 35,906, forward strand.
ACCCCCCCCCGCAGGCCAAAGTGAACTCGGCGGCTGCGACGTCGTCCCCAAAGGTGTCCCTGGGGGACTGGGGGTACCTGGGGGGGGACACACCTGGTGAGACCCCGAAACCCCCAAATTCTGCCTCACCTCAGGGGGGACACACCTGGCGAGCCCCCCCAGGGACAGGTGACCCCCCCCCCACACCTCTCTCCCCACCTGCCCCTCACACCTGGGCGCATCTGCCTGACACCGCCTACCCCAAATTTCGGGGTCCCCCTCCCCACTTTCGGGGGCCCCCCTCACTCACGCGTTGACGTTCTGCAGCCGCCACCGCTGGGCCCAACCTGCGACGGCGCCCAGGCGCTGCGCCCACCTGTCCAGGTGTGCCCGGAGCCCCCCCGAGCCCTCCCGGCGCTGCCCCGGGGAGGGGCGCAGGGCGGGGGCGCCGCGGGACGCCCCGATCTGGGGGGAGAGAAACGGGGGGGAGACGGGTGAGGGGGGACACCCCTGGGGGGCGCTCAGAACCCCCAAAATCGCCCCAAACCGCCCCCGCCCCAAATTCAGGGGTGGTGCCGGGGGTTCGCCCGTCCCTGGGGGGGGGTCTCAGGGGTCTCCCCCCCCCTCAGGTAACCCCGGGCCACTCACCGCCCTCAGCGCCGCCATCTTCGCCGCGTCACGTGACTCGCGGGTCACGTGGCCACGCCCATTTCCGGGTGCGGCCACGCCCCCACTGCCCCGGTGGTGTCGCCCCCTGGCGGGCCTGGGGGGGGATTGAGGGTCGGGGGGGAAGCGGAGAATTTTGGGGGGTCCCAAAGACCTCCTGACCCCCCCCCAGACCCCCCTAAGCCCCCACAAAGACTCCCCAGAGCTCCCCAAGATCCCCGAACCCCCCAAAGTCCCCTAGGCCGCCCCAGGACCCCGCCCCCCCAAGTCCCCTCATCAGAGTTAATTAACGAAGCCCCCACATTTTCGCACTTTTTTTATTGATATTCCCTCTTTTCCAGCTTTTTTCCTTCCGGGAGTTTGGTGGGGGGCGGGCCGGGGAGACCCATCGGGGCGGGGCCAGGGATCCCCCGTGATCCAGGGATCCTGCGAGGCTCGGAATAGTCCGTGGTCCTGGATCCCCCATAAATCCGGGGATCCCCTCGTGGTCCTGGGATCCCCCACAGTCCAGGGATCCCCCGAGGCTCGGGAATGCTCCGTCCCGCCGGGATATCCCGTGTCCTGGGGTCGTTCCGTGCTCCGGGAATATTCGGTGCCCCGGGAATTTTCCGTGCCCCGGGAACGGCCCCGGCCGGGAGGATTTTCCATGCGGGAATGCTCCGTGCCGCGGGCATTGCCCACGATCCAGGGATTCTCGGGGGTCTGGGGGGTCGTCTGCGTCCCCCGGGAATTATCCGCGGCCCGGGAATCGCCCACGCTCCGGGGATTGTCCGTGCCCCGGGAATTGTCCGCGATCCAGAAGTTAATTCCCCGTGGTCCGGGGGCGCTCCGCGTGGGAATTCTCCACGCCAGGAGCGCGTTCCACGCCCCGGGAATTGTCCGTGACCCGGGGCCGCTCCTCCGTGCCCCGGGAATTCTCCACGCCACGAGGATTCTCCCGGCCGGGACCCCCGGGATCCGCCCCCCCCGTCACCCCCCGGGACGCGCCCCCGCCATCCCCACCCCCCCTACAACACCTGGAATTTCCAGGTGCTCTGATCCTTGTACTCCAGGCAATCCGCGCCCCCGAAATTCACCTTCCAGGCGCTGCCCTGGTCCTTGAACTCCAGGCAATCCACGGCCCCGAAGCCCATCCCGGGGGTCCCCCCGTAGCCCGCGGGCGACGCGGCCAAGCCCAGCCCGGGGGGGCCCAGGGGGCTCAGCCCGCCCACCTGGGGAGGCAGCGGGGACAGGTACGAGTCGAGCCCCCCGAAGTAGCCGGGGTAGCCCTGCCCGAAGCCCCCGGAGCCCGGGAAGCCGCGGAACCCGGCGCTCCCGAGGGGTCCGGCAGCGGCGACAGCGCCGCGGGGCTCCAGATGGACACGGGGGCGGCGCTGGGGGGGCCGGGGGGAGCGGGCGGCGGCGTGAAGGGGCCCGGGGGGGGCTCCGGGGGGGGATCCCGAGGGGGGGAGCTCTTCTTTTTTAGGGGGGGGGCGCGGTTTGGGGGGGCCCGAGCCCTGAGCCTGCTGCTGGCGGCACTTGGCGCGGCGGTTCTTGAACCACACCTGGGGGGGACACGGGGACACTGAGGCACGGGGGGGACACGGGGGGACACGGAGACACACGGGGAAACTGAGGCACCGAGGGACATGGGGACACACGGGGTCATTGAAGCCCCTCGTGTCCCCCCCGTCCCACCTGCGCCCACCCGGGGCTCACCTGCTCCCCCCAGCCCGTCCCGGTGTCCCCCAAATCCCCCCCTCCCCATCCTCCTGTCCCCCAGAGCTGTTCCCTGTCCCCACCTGCACGCGGGACTCGCGTTCACCTGTCCCCGCTCTGTCCCCGCCTTGTTCCCGACCCCCGTGTCCTCCTTGTCGCCCCTGCTCCCCTTTCCCCGTGCTCCCCCGTGTCCCCAGAGCTGTCCCCTGTCCCCAGAGCTGTCCCCACCTGCACGCGGGACTCGGGCAGGTTGATTTTGAGCGCCACCTCCTCGCGCATGAAGATGTCGGGGTACCGCGTCTTGGCGAAAAGCGCCTCCAGCACGTCCAGCTGCGCCCGCGTGAACGTGGTGCCGCTCCCGCCGCTGCTTCCGGGGGGTCCCTGGGGGGGGGACAGGGTTGGGGGACCCCCGGGGTTGGGGGGAGACCCCCGGCATTGGGGGCACACCCCCGGGGTTGGGGGAGTGCCGGGAGTCGTGACAAAACCCCGGGATTTGGGGGAAAACCCGAGAGGGGGGTGGGATGGGGGGGGCCCTCCCACCCCCCAGATTTTGGGGTACCCAGGCACCCCCACGGGGGGTCCCGCAGCTCCATCCCTCCCCCCCCTCCCGTTTTACTCCCCAAATGTGGGGTACCCGGGTGTCCCCCGGGGCGGTCCCGCGGCTCCACTCCCCCCCCGGGACCCCCCCAGTCCCCCGGTGTCGGGGTACCCGGGTACCCCACGGGGGGGGCAGCAGGTCCAGGCTCAGCCCGTTCACGCCGTAGTGCGGCTGCTTCAGGTACGACATCATGGCCGGGGGGGCTGCGGGGACACCGCGGCGACACCGATGGCACCGGGGGGGTACGCACGGGTGTGCCCAACTCCCCCGGCCCCCCCCTGTGCCCCCTCCGGAGCCCCCCGAGCCCCCTTCCGTGCCAAGTGTGCGCCCCCAAACCTCCGTGTCCCCGCGCCCCCCGGTGTCCCCCGATGTCCCCCCAGTGTCCCCCGTGTCCCAAAGCCCCCCCCAGCCCCCGGTGACGCCGGTGCCAGTTGTGTCACCCCCCACCCCCCTCGCCCAAGACCCCCGGGACCCCCAGCCCCCGGTGCCAGCTGTGCACGGGGGGGACACCGAGGGGCACGGGGCCACCGGGGCCACCACCCTCGGGGACACCCTTAGGGACACCCTTGGGGGTAGGGACACCTGGGTGACACCCCCGGGGACATCACCCCGGGGCCCCAGCCCTGTCCCTACACCGGGGACAGCGGCGGTGGCTCGTCCTTGAGGCCACCCCCAGGGCTGGGACTGGTTGTCACCAAGCTGGGGACAGCGCTGGTGGCCTGTCCCCAAGCCAGGGGACACCACCCTGGGGCTGGTGACAATATCCCCAAGCTGGGACATGGGGCTGGTGGCCCTGTCCCCTTGCCAGGGATGTCCCCGGGGCTCTGGTGGCCCTGTCCCCTTTCCAGGGATGTCCCCGGGGCTCTGGTGGCCCTGTCCCCACCCAGCGATGTCCCCGGGGCTCTGGTGGCCCTGTCCCCACCCCAGAGCCGTCCCCCGGGGCTCTGGTGGCCCTGTCCCCCACCAGAGCCGTCCCCGGGGCTCTGGTGGCCCTGTCCCCACCCCAGCGATGTCCCCCGGGGCTCTGGTGGCCCTGTCCCCACCCAGAGCCGTCCCCGGGGCTCTGGTGGCCCTGTCCCCACCCAGCGATGTCCCCGGGGCTCTGGTGGCCCTGTCCTCCACCCAGAGCCGTCCCCGGGGCTCCTGGTGGCCCTGTCCCTTGCCAGGGATGTTCTCGGGGCTCTGGTGGCCCTGTCCCCCACCCAGAGCCGTCCCCGGGGCTCTGGTGGCCCTGTCCCCCACCCAGCGATGTCCCCGAGGCTCTGGTGGCCCTGCCCCCCCCAGGGCCGCCCCCCGCCCGCCGGGCCGTACCTGCGGCGGTGACACGGTGACAGCGGGGACAGCGGCGGGTGGCAGGGGAGGCACCCCCGCGGCGGGGGGAGCCTTAAGTAGGAGCCCGGCGTGATGTCACCCCCTAATCCGGGGGGACAAGGGGTGACATTGGCCGGGCCGGCTAATCCAGAGCGGCCGCCAATTAACGGGGGGGACACGGGGGGGGGAGAGGGAGGGGGGGACACGGGGGGACAATGGGGGGGGACATGGAGGGGGACACGAGGGGACAAATGGGGGGGACATGGAGGGGGACATGGGGGGACAATGGGGGGGACATGGAGGGGACACGAGGGGACAATGGGGGGGGACATGGAGGGGGACATGGGGGACAATGGGGGGGACACGGGGGCGGGAGAGGGAAGGGGACATGGGGGGACAATGGGGGGGACACGGGGGCGGGAGAGAGAGTGGGATATGGGGGGACAATGGGGGGACATGGAGGGGTAAGGGAGGGAGGATACGGGGGGGACACAGGGACTGGGGGGGGAACATGGGGGGGACACGAAGGGGGAGAAGGGGGACACAAAGAAGGGGAGAGGGGGCAGGAGACTGGGGGGACCTGGGCGGGGACACGGGGGGGACACCGGGAGCTGGGGGGGACAACGGGGGGACACTGGGATTGAGGGGGGACACACGGGGGGACACCGGGAGCTGGGGGGGACACGGGGGTGACTCTGGGATATTTTGGGGTGGACGGGGCTCGTGCTGCGCCCCCCTTTGTGCCCTCTCCCGGGGGGTGACACTAATCCCGGCCCAGCTGCCACGTCTGGGCCGCGGGGACACGCGGGGACAGCGCGGGGAGGGCCCGAACGGGGCGGGGAGGGGGGCTTGGGAAAGGGAGGGGTGGGAAAAACTGGGAATTGGGGGGGGGGGGGGGGGTGTCGCTGGAATTTCGAGAATAAACTCCCCCAAATTCCTCCTAAAATTGTGGAATTTCCCAAATTCTGGCGCGTTCTCCCCAAAATAACCCAAACAAATGAAGGGGGGGGGGGGTCCCGAATTTTCAAGGGGGGGTCCCCGAATTCCAAGGGGAGGTCTCGGCGCTGCCGGGGGGGTCCGGGGGGAGCAGCTGGAGGCGAGTGTGGAAATGGGGCTGATTAGGTTGTTTTCCAGACGCGCGGATTTGGGGGATTAACCCAAATCCGGGAGTCGGGGGGGGGGGGGGGGGGGGCGGGGGGCCGGGAAAAGGGAGGGGGAGGGGAGAGACACCCCCCCTCCAAAAAAAAAAATCGGGATCGCAGGGAGCCAAAATTTGGGAATTTGGGGGAATTCTGGGGGTAAAATGAGGAAATAAATGGGAATCAATTGAATTATTTGGGGGGGAGGGGAAAGACACCCCCTCCCTCAAAAAACCCCCTGGGATCCCAGGGAGCCAAAATTTGGGAATTTCAGGGGTGGAATAATGAATTAAATGGGAATAAATGAGGGGGGCGGGGTGACATTGATACTAAACCTTGAAATTTGTATCAAACTCGATCGATCTTTATATTAAAAATTGATTGTTGGTATCAAAATCTCAATATTTGTCTTTAAAAATCGATTATTTGTACCCAAATCAATCGATATTGACACAAAAGCAGGTGTTTACATCCAAATCCTTCTGGATTTACATTAAAAATTGGCATTTGTATCAAAACCCCTCCATTTCAATGTAAAAAAATTCGGTATTTCTACAAAAATCTCACTCTATTGACATAAAAATCGGAAATTGTTATCAAAATCCCTCTGTATTGGTAAAAAATTGGGATATTTACATCAAAACGCCTGTATTTTTATATAAAAATTTGGATTCTTCCACCAAAATCCCAATATTTTTATATAAAACCCGTGGTATTTCCATCAAAATCCCAATATTTTTATATAAAAAATTGGATATTTGTATCAAAATCCCAATGTTTTTATATAAAAACTGGATTACTTCCATCAGAATCCCTCAATTTTTATAGAAAAATTGGGGTATTTCCATCAAAATCCCTCAGTTTTTGTATAAAAATCGGGATATTTCCATCGGAATCCCTCCGTTTTTAGGGGATATTCGCACCCAAATCCCGATTTTCTTATCAAAGGATGAATTTTGATATCGACCCCCCCCCGGACTCCCCCACCCTCCCCCCCGTTTTCCAGGGACCTCAGGTGGCTGCCCCTCCCCCCCCCTAATCCCGATTATCGGGATAAATTTATCCCGGGGTGTCAGGAACCATCAACGTCCCGGGATAATCCCCTCCCCCCCCACGGCAACCCCCCACCCCCCCATCCCAAACGAACCCCCCCCACCCACGAAATTTTGGGATAAAGGGCGGGAATTCGAGGAATCCCCGAAAATCTGAATGGAATTCCAAGGAAATTGTTTGGGTTTTTTTGTGGGATTTTCTTTATTCCAGCAGAGCCAGGGTGACAATTCCCACTCCCCCCTCCTCCCCAAAATTCCCCTTTTTGTCCCCAAAACCACACGTAGAAAACCAGGAATTCCCCAAATCCAAGGAATTCCCCCAAAATTCCCGCCTTGGACATCCCGAGTGTACAAAAAAACCCCAAACCAAAACAACAGGGGAAACCACCCCAAAAAGCTCCGGAATCCCCGGGAATTTGGGGTCCCTCCTTGTCTGGAATGACCCCCACACACACCCCCAAATTTTTGGGATAAAAGGCGGGAATTTGAAGAATCCCGAAGATCTGGGAGGAATTCCAAGGAAACGCGGGATTTCCCTGGGATTTGCTTTATTCCGATGGAGATGGGGTGACCACGACCCCCCTGGACCCCCCCAGAATTCCCCTTTTCCCCCCCAAAACCACGTGTAGAAAACCAGGAATTCCCAAAACCCCCGAGAATTCCCCAAACCCCACCCGGGATACTCCAGGTGGGAACCCAAGCGTACAAAAAAAGGAGGAAATCGCCCCGAAAAGCCACGGGATCTCCGGGAATTCCCAGATCCGGGCTCTCAGGCGCGCTCGCCGCGGATCCGCCGGGCCAGCTGGATGTCCTTGGGCATGATGGTGACGCGCTTGGCGTGGATGGCGCACAGGTTCGTGTCCTCGAACAGCCCCACCAGGTACGCCTCGCTCGCCTCCTGGGGACAGGTGTGACACAGGTGTGACACCCACAGGGACATCTGTCACCCCTGTGTCCCCGTGTCCCATCCCTGTGTCCCCAAACAGCCCCACCAGGGACGCCTCGCTCGCCTCCTGGGGACAGGTGTGACACAGGTGTGACACAGGTGTGACACAGGTGTGACACAGGTGTGACACCGATGGCGGCGCTCTGGAAGCGCAGGGGGGGTTTGGGGTGTCCCTGTCACAGTTCGGGGTGTCCCTGCCCCGCCCAGGTGTGTCCCTGTCCCTGCCCAGGTGTGTCCCTCACCTGCAGGGCGCCGATGGCGGCGCTCTGGAAGCGCAGGTCGGTTTTGAAGTCCTGGGCGATCTCGCGGACGAGCCTCTGGAACGGCAGCTTCCGGATCAGCAGCTCCGTGGATTTCTGGTAGCGCCGGATCTCCCGCAGCGCCACCGTGCCGGGCCTGGGGACGGGGACAGCCCGGGGCGTTGGGGACACCGAGGGCACCCCCCGTGTCCTCCCGTGTCCCTCTTCCCAATCGCCGTGTCCCCGTCACCCATCCCCTCTGTGTCCCCTCCCATGTCCCCCATCCCTGTATCCCCCCATGTCCCTGTGTCTCCCCAATGTCCCCATGTCTCTGTCCCCCATCCCAGTGTCCCCCCATGTCCCCACAAGTGTCCCCTCCCTGCGTCCCTCTCCCCATGTCCCTCCCGTGTCCCCATGTCCCCCTGTGACCCCCGCACTGCTCCGGGGGGGTCCCCAGCCCCGTGTCCCCCCTGTCCCCTGGTCCCTGCAGTGTCCCTGCAGTGTCCCCTCTGTCCCCTGGTGCCTGCAGTGTCCCGTAGTGTCCCCTCTGTCCCCCCTTTACCGGTAGCGATGCGGTTTCTTGACGCCCCCCGTGGAGGGCGCGCTCTTCCGGGCCGCCTTGGTGGCGAGCTGCTTCCGCGGCGCCTTGCCGCCGGTGGATTTCCGAGCCGTCTGCTTGGTGCGGGCCATCCCGGGCCGTCACAGCCTGGAGCCACCGGGAAAAAGGGGGAAAAAAACCGGGAAAACCGGGAAAAACGACAAGAGACCCCCGCGCGGCCTAGGCGACTACAACTCCCACGAGCCCCCCGCGCCACGTCACGCGAACACTTCTCCGCGCCTGATTGGCTGAGCACGACGCCCGCGCTGCCCCGAACTACAGCCCCCAGAAGCCTCCGTGCAGCCCCCGCTGATTCGCCAGGGCGGTGCCATTCGCTCGCCCTCCCTTTGATAGACGTGCGTCACAGCCAATCACGTCCCGTCCTTCTGGCCAATCAGCGCGCGGCCGCGCACGGAAGGCGGGACTAAGGAGCAGCGTCTCCTCAGGCGACCCCGGCACCCCCCTGCGCACCGGAGCCCCCCCGTTATTTCCCCCCCACCACTCCCCGGTACCGACCCCGACTGTCGCCGCACCCCCGGTACCTGCGAGCGGCGCTGGCGGCGGCGCTGGAGCCGTGGGGGTCCCGCGGTGGCAGCTGCAGCGGCTTCGATCTCCCCCTTCCCGCCTTTCCCGGCAGAAAATGGCGGGTCCCGGCTGAGGGCGGTTCCGTCGTGCCCCGCGCGCGGCGGGGCGGGAACGGGGGGGGTGGGGGGGGGGGTCGGCTGAGGTGAGGCCGCGCCGCCATCTTGGGCGTCCTGAGGGGCTGAGGCCTGAGGCGCCACCGAGGCTTTTCCCGCCTCCGAATTCCTTTAATGCCATCATTCCTGAATTCCAGGATGTTGGGGTTTGAGGTTTAAGCGAGGGGACGGAGTTTGGGAGAGCTCGGAGCCAGGCATCATCACCGTCCCTCCTCTGTCAGGTCCCTTTTCCCATGAAAACACCCAGTAGACCCCCAAAAAGCCCCACAAAACCTACCCAAATCCAGCTCAGTTTTTCATCTTTTATTCCCAAGAGGAGTAGTTCCATAATTTCATCATTTCATTATGTTTTTAGGGTAAAGCAGGGGGACAAAGCTTGGAAGAGTTCCGAGTGTGTTGATCCCGAAAATGCCCTCAAATAGCCCAAAACCCAAACCAAATCCAGCTCAGTTTTCCATAATTTTATCCCCAAAAGGAATAATTTCATGATTCCCTAACTCCACGATGCTAGTTTTCAGGATTAAGCAAGAAAACGGAATTTGGGAGAGCTCAGAAAGAGGCATCGCCCCCATCCCTCCTCCCTCAGCTCCCTCTTCCCATAAAAACACTCAGTTGATCCCAAAACCCCCACAAAACAGCCCAAAAACCACCCACATCTGGCTCAAATTTCCAATGTTTTATTTCCAAAAGGCCACCGAGTCACGGAAGGCAACTGGAATGGGGGGTGGAGAGCCAATAAATGAGGGAATAATAAAATTACTGGATATTTTCAGAGCTTTAAGGAGTTTTTTCCCAATTTTTCAGCCTCTCAGGGAGTGTTCTGTGGGAGAAAAATCCCTGAAAAAGCTGCATCTGGCTGAAAATGGCATCGATGAAGGCAGTTACTGAGGAAGAGGAGGATCTGGAGTGAGGGGAAGGATTTTAGGGGGTAAGAGAAGGATTTGGGGATGCGGGAGAAGGATTTGGGGACAAAGAAAGTTTTTGGGGTGGGATTTGATACATTTGGGGATGGGATATGAAGGATTTGGGGTGGAATGAAGAATTTAGGGTGGGATAGGAGGAATTTGGGGTGGGAACTGAAGGATTTCGGGTGGGATAGAAGGGAATTTTGGGTGGGATTTGAGGGATTTTACGGTGGAATATGAAGGATTTTGGGTAGAATTTGCAGCATTTGGGATGGAATGAGGGAATTCTGGGTGGGATTTGAGGGATTTAGGGTGGGATAGGAAGGATTTGAGGCGGAATGAAGGAATTTTGGATGGGATGTGAAGGGTTTGGGGTGGAATATGAAGGATTTTGAGTGGGATCTGAAGGATTTAGGGTGGGATAGAAGGAATTTTGGATGAAATAAAGGAATTTTGGGTGGGATTTGAGGGATTTCGGGGGGGAGCTGAACCCCCAGCCCCCCGTCCCACCGCCCGCGCGGGATCTGGGAAGCGCCCGGTGCCGGGGGCGTTTTGGCGATTCCCGTCATGGAGCGCGGGGGGTGTCCCGGGGGGGCTGGGGGGCGTCAGCACTGTCACGACACGTCCCGATATGCCGCGATATCCGACGATATCTCGCGATATATCGCGACACGTCGCGACGGTGCCCCCCTAGTGGGGCCTACGCCAGGCAGGACTCAATGGCGGCCACGATTCTGCGGAGTTTGGAGTCGCTGTCCACGAATCCATCGCCGTTCTGGGGGGGCCGGCAGCGCTCAGTGGGGGGGACACCCCCAAAACGGGGCAGGGAGGTGGGGGGACACCCCCAAAATGCCCCCCCCAAGGGGGGGAACACGCTGGGGGAGGGGCACCCACCTTTTTGGAGTGGACCAGGCGTCCCCCCACTGTCACCTCAAACCATCCTGTCACCTCCGGAGTGCCCTGACCGCTCTGGGGGGACACGGGGGGCAGCTGAGAGATAACCCCCCCGTGCTGAGAGCCCCCCAAATCCTGGGGATCCCCCTCAAAATCCTCTGCCCCGCCCCCAAATTAGGAGACCCTCCCCAAAATCCTGCAGCCCCTGAAAATCAGACGGACCCCCCCAGAATCCTGTGACCCTCCTCAAATTAGCCCCGACTCCCCCCCCCAGTTTGGGCCCCCCCAAACCCACCACGTCCAGGGCTCCCGGGAAGCGCCGCTCCAGCTGCTGCTTGAGCTTCTCAAACTGGAATTTTGGGATGGGGGGGTCACGCCGGGCCCGGGGGGAGCAGGAATGGGGAGGGGGCACCCCCTGGTTGTTTTTGGGGGTCCCCCCCCGGTTTTTGGGGGATCAGGAAGGAAGGGGGGCTCACCTTGGGTTTGTAGCCTCAGGCCCCGCTGGTGGGGGTGGTCAGTGAGGGGGGGGGAGCCTTTTTTAGGGACCCTCCCGGGATTGGGGTGCCCGGGGTTGGGGACCCCCACCCAGAATTAGGGAGCCTCCCCCCAGGGGCACAGAAACCCTCCCTGGGGATTGGGGACCCCCCGGAATCAGGGACAGCTCCGGAATTAGGGGCCCCCCCGGGGCACAGCGACACCCCAAGAATTAGGGACCCCCCCCCCCCGCCGAATTAGGGACCCGGGACTGGGGACCCTCACCCAGAATTAGGGAGCCCCCAGAATCAGGGACACCCCAAAAATTACCCCTCCCCTCCCCTTGCCCCGGACTTAGGGACACCCCCGGAATTTGAGATCTCCCCGGGGTTGGGGACCCCCCCCCCGAACTGGGGAGCCCCGAAATACAGGGACCCCGCCAGGAGCACACGGAGTCCCCCCAAGAATTAGGGACACCCCACCCCCAGAATTAGGGACCTCCCCGGGATTGGGGACCCCCCTCGGGATTGGGGACCCCTCTCAGGGGCACAGGGACCCCCCCGAATTGGGGCCCCCCGGTACCAGTAAAGGACATGGACTCGGAGCGGCGCCATGGCGGCAACTGCGCCTGCGCGGGAGGGGCGGGCCCGGCAGCGCGGCAGCGGCAGCAGCGACACCAGTGACACCAGTGACACCAGTGACACCAGTGACACCAGCGATACCAGTGATATCAGCGGCACCAGCGACACCAGCGACACCAGTGACACCAGTGACACCAGTGACACCAGCGATACCAGTGATATCAGCGGCACCAGCGACACCAGTGACACCAGTGACACCAGTGACACCAGTGACACCAGTGATATCAGCGGCACCAGTGACACCAGTGACACCAGTGACACCAGCGACACCAGTGACACCAGCGGCACCAGTGACACCAGCGATACCAGTGATATCAGCGGCACCAGTGACACCAGTGACACCAGTGACACCAGCGACACCAGTGACACCAGTGATATCAGCGGCACCAGCGACACCAGTGACACCAGTGACACCAGTGATACCAGCGACACCAGTGACACCAGTGGCACCAGCGACACCAGCGACACCAGTGACACCAGTGATATCAGCGGCACCAGTGACACCAGCGGCAGCAGCGGCAGCAGCGACACCAGTGACACCAGTGACACCAGCGACACCAGTGACACCAGTGACACCAGTGATATCAGCGGCACCAGTGACACCAGCGACACCAGCGACACCAGTGATACCAGTGACACCAGTGACACCAGTGACACCAGCGACACCAGTGATACCAGCGACACCAGTGACACCAGTGGCACCAGCGCCACCAGCGACACCAGTGACACCAGCGACACCAGTGGCACCAGCGCCACCAGCGACACCAGTGACACCAGCGACACCAGTGGCACCAGCGACACCAGTGACACCAGTGACACCAGTGATACCAGCGACACCAGTGATACCAGTGATACCAGTGACACTAGTGACACCAGTGACACCAGCGACACCAGTGACACCAGTGCGGGGCACCAGTGACACCAGTGCGGGGCACCACTGACACCAGTGACACCAGCGACACCAGTGACACCAGTGCGGGGCACCAGTGACACCAGTGCGGGGCACCACTGACACCAGTGACACCAGCGACACCAGTGACACCAGTGACACCAGTGCGGGGCACCAGTGACACCAGTGCAAGGCCACCGGGATAACGGGGAGCTGCGCAGGACTCCAGTGCCACCAGTGCCACCAGTGCAGGGATCCCAGTACAGCACCCCCGGCTAATGGGGGAGGGGGGCGGGATCCAGGGGGACCAGTAAAACCAGTATAGAGACCCCGGGAGGAGGGGAATGAGGCCGGGACCACCACTAGGACCAGTATAACCAGTATATACCCCAGTGGGACCAGTACAGAGACCCCGAGGTAATGGGGGAGGCTCGGGACAGCCGTGTAGGACCAGTAAAACCAGTACAGAGATGCCAGGGTAATGGGGGTGGGACTGGGGTACACTGGTTATACTGGGGGATGTTGTGGTTATACTGGGGCATGACCTGCTTATGCCAGTGTACCAGAACTGGTTATACTGGAGGTTGTACCTCCAATATAACCCCAGGATTCCTCCTGCATTCCCCCAGTATAACCAGTACATCCGCCCAGCATAACCAGTATTTCCCCCCAGTATAACCCCTCCACTCCCCAGTATAACCAGTGTATCCCCCCAGTGTAACCCCTCCACTCCCCAGTATAACCAGTGTATCCCCCCAGTATAACCCCCCCAGTGTAACCCCTCCACTCCCCAGTATAACCAGTGTATCCCCCCAGTATAACCCCCCCAGTGTAACCCCTCCACTCCCCAGTATAACCAGTGTATCCCCCCAGTATAACCCTCCCAGTATAACCCCCCCAGCATCCCCAGTCCACCCCCGCAGTGTAACCCGGTCCCTCCCCCAGTACAATCAGTATTCCGCCCCAGTATAACCAGGACATCCCCCAGCCCCCCCAGCCCCGCCCCAGCCCCCCAGTCCCGCCCCCAGCGCCCCCAGTCCCCGCCCGCTCCCTCCCCCAGGCCGGGCGCTCGGGCGGCAGCGCCGATGGATCCCGGGGATCCGCTGGATCCGCCCGATCCCGGGGGGCGGGGGGGGCGCGGGGGGCGCCGTTGCTGAGCCGGGGCCCGGGGGGTCCCGAGGGGACCCGGGAGGGGTCCGGGGGGGGTCCCGGCGCCCCCCGATCCCGGAGCCATGGGCGAATGGACCATCCTGGAGCGGCTGCTGGAGGCGGCGGTGCAGCAGCACTCCACCATGATCGGCAGGTCAGGGACCCCGAATCCCCTCGGGACCCCCAAATCCGCCCCCAAATCCACCCCCGGGACCTCCAATTCCCCCCTGATCTTCACATTCCACCAAACTCGCCCCCCGAGCCCCGAGATTCCCCCGTGTCCCTGTGCGGAACCCTGAGATTCCCCCCCCCTCCCGGGCCCTTCCCGAAGCCCCCCAGATTCCCCCCGGACCCTCAAACTCCTCTCCAGACCCCCCGTCCCACCCCCCGGCTCAGCATCCCCACACAGCCTCAGCCCCCCCGCACCCCCCGTGCCCCCGAAGCCCCCCTGGACCTTCGGGACCCCCCCCGATCTCACCACGGATCCCAAAATCCCGTCCCAAGGGCCCCCCAGGACCCCCAAAGCCTCCCCCGCTCCCCCCCCGCCGCTGTCCCCTCCCCGTTGTCACCTCCCCTCCGGCAGCAGGTGACACTGGTGACACTGGGACAGCCCGGGGGGGCCCCTCCCGCGTAGGGGGAGGGAGGAAAAGGTCCCCACATGTCCCCAAACCTGTCCCCACTCCCCGCAGGGCACCTGGGGGGGCCTGGGTGACACCCCCCGACTGGCACCTGGGACAAATCCAGGTGGGATCTGGGGGCAGGTGGGATTTGACGGGACACCCGGGATTTGGGGCACAGCTGGGACCTGGGGACAGGTGTGACCTGGGGGACAGGTGATATCTGGGGGGGACAGGTGTGACCCACGTGTCCAGATCCAGGTGGCCCCAGGTGACCCGGGTGGCTTGGGGCTGCCCACGGGTTCTGGTGTCCCCGCGGGGAGCACGTGACCGGGGGAGCCACGTGCCCGGCAGGGGACACGCGGCCAGGTGGGACCAGGTGACCACGGCCACGTAAATCCCGGGAGTCCAGGGCCAGGTGGGACCCCCGTGTCCAGCTCTGACCCACGTGTCCAGGTGGGACCCACGGCTCTGGGTCCAGCCCCACATGTTCAGGTCCAACCCAGGTGTCCAGACCCCACCCACGTCTCCATGTCCAGACAGGACCCACGTGTCCGTGTCCAACCCACCCCTCCAGGCAGACCCCAGGCGCCACCCCCAGCTGCAGACCCCCCCACACCCCATGCCCACCTTTCCCCCCTGCCAGGATCCTGCTGACGGTGGTGGTGATTTTCCGCATCCTCATCGTGGCCATCGTGGGTGAGACGGTGTACGAGGACGAGCAGACCATGTTCATGTGCAACACGCTGCAGCCGGGCTGCAACCAGGCCTGCTACGACAAGGCCTTCCCCATCTCCCACATCCGCTACTGGGTCTTCCAGATCATCCTGGTGTGCACGCCCAGCCTCTGCTTCATCACCTACTCGGTGCACCAGGCGGCCAAGCAGCGCGAGCGCCGCTACTCCTTCCTCTACCCGCTCCTGGACGCCAAGAAACCCAAACTCAACGGGGCGCCGGCGCCCAGCCCCGACGGCGCCGCCAAGGATGACCCCGAGGACGCCAAGGAGCTGCCGCCGCCGCGGCCGCCCCGCAGCGCCAAGATGAAGCGGCAGGAGGGCATCTCGCGGTTCTACGTGATCCAGGTGGTTTTCCGGAACGCTCTGGAGATCGGCTTCCTGGGCGGGCAGTACTTCCTGTACGGCTTCAACGTACCGGCCATCTTCGAGTGCGACCGCTACCCGTGCGTCAAGGAGGTGGAGTGCTACGTGTCGCGGCCCACCGAGAAAACCGTGTTCCTGGTGTTCATGTTCGCCGTGTCCGGCGTCTGCGTCCTGCTCAACCTGGCCGAGCTCAACCACCTGGGCTGGCGCAAGGTGCGGGCGGCCGTGCGCGGGGCCCGGGCGCGCCGCAAGTCCCTGGGGGACGCGCGCAAGAAGGAGCCGGCGGCGCCCGCGCCCGTCCCCGCGCCCGCCCTGGGCCGGACGCAGTCCAGCGAGTCGGCCTACGTGTGATGGGCTGGGATGGCATTGGTGTGGGACTGGGGGCAGGACAGGGTACGGGCAGTTCTGCCCCGGATTGGTGTTGGAAGTGAAGTTACTGGGGTGTCGGTCCCAAAATGGCAGAGTTTGGAGCCAAAACCATCAGGATTTCAGTCCCAAAATGGTGGGGATTGGAGTCAGGATTGTCAGGATTTCCATCCCAAAATGGTGGGGTTTGGAGCCAGAACTGTTGGGATTTCATCCTCAAATCAATGGGGTTTGGGACCACAATCGTTGGGATTTCATCCCTAAATTGGTGGGGATTGGAGCCACAATTGTCAGGATTTTGGTCCCAAAATGGTGCAGATTGGAGCCAAAGTCGCTGGGATTTTGCTCCCAAATTGGTCGGGTTTGGAGCCAGAATTGTTGGGATTTCATCCTGGAACTGCAGGGATTTGGAGCCACAATCGTCAGGATTTCATCTGGGGTTTGGAGTGACAACGTTTGGGATTTCACCCCCAAATTGCTGGAGTTTGGAGCCAAAATCATCAGGAATCGGAGCCACAATCATCAGGATTTGATTCCCAAATCGCCGGGGTTTGGACCAAAACCAACCAGGGATCACCCCCAAATCGTTGGGGTTTGGGCCCAATTTGATGGGGTTCAGACCCTGAACTGTTGGGATTTCATCCCTGAATTGCTGGGGTTTGGACCCAAAATTGCAGGGTTTGTCCCCAGATCGCTGGGGGTTTGTCCCCAAAATTGTTCGGGCTTGGACCCAAAATCTCCAGGATTTCACCCCCAAATTTCTGAAGTTTGGAGGCAAAGTCCCTGCGGTTTTGCCCCAAAATTGCTGGGGTTTGACTCCCAAAATTGTCAAGAGTTTCCTCCCCAGATTTCTGGAGTTTGGACCCAAAACAGGGATTTTGGACCCAAAATGCCAGGGTTTTTCCCCAAAATTGCTGGGGTTTCATCCCTAAAATCATCAGATTCCCCCTCAAAATTGCTGGGATTTGGACCCAACATTCCTGTGCTTTTCTCCCCCAAAATTCCCACGGTTTATGCCCCCAAAATCTCCGAATTTCAGGATTTCACCCCAAAAGTTGCTACTGTTTTTCCTAAATCTTGGGGTCCCCCCAAATTCTGTCTCTCCCCCTTCAATTTTGGGCCCCCCAGGTGCAAATGGGGCAATTGGGGGGGGGGGGGGGCACAACCCCTCCTCCCCCAACACTCTCAGAGCTGGGGAGGGGAGATTTGGGGGGGGGGGGTATTTATTTTAGGGGGTTTGTATTTATTTTAGGGGGTTTGTATTTATTTTGGGGGTGTTTGTATTTATTTTGGGGGGTTGTATTTATTTCAGCGTTTTATTTATTTTGGGGGATTTATTTATTTCGGGGTGTATTTATTTGAGGGCAGGTATTTATTTGTGAGGGGCCAGAGGTGCTGGGGGGGCAGAGCCCCCCAAAAGTGTAAATAAAGGGGTCACAGAAGCCTGAGTGGCTCTGGGGGGGTCTCTGGGGGTTTCGGGGTGTCCCCCCCGTGTCCTTCCCCCCCCGGATTTGTGGCCCCTTAATCCCCCCGAGCTGAGCCAGCACCATCTGCCACGGCCCCCCCGCGGGAAAGGGGGGCTCAGACCCCCCCAAAATGGGCTCAGACCCCCCCCCAGATCCCCCTTGGGGGGGGTCGGACCCTCTTAGCCCCTCCTGGGGGAGATTTGGTCCCCTCCCAATGAGGTTCAGCCCCCCTGATGGGTTTTGACCCCCCCAGGTGGCCTCAGTTACCCCTTGGGGGGGTTCAGTTGCCCCCCAAAATTGGGTTTGACCCCCCCCATTCCCAAAGAAGACCCCCAGACCCCGCAGCTGCTCCAAGGAATTTATTTGGGGGGGGGTCCCGGTCACACCCTGGAATAGAAAAAGGGGGAGGGGTCAGGGGGGTTTGGGGGGTCCCAGTTTTGGGGTCTCCCCTGCTGCCAGCCCCCCCAACTCACGTCACTTCCCGGAACGCCCGTTTCTCCACGTATTTCACCCGGTACCTCCGCTTGAACCTGGGGAAAACACCGGGAACTGGGTCAAAACGAGCCCCACCCTGAAATGTTGGGGTTTCCCCCTGAAATGCTGGGGTTTTCCCTTAAATTTTGGGATTTCCCTTTAAATTTTGGGGTTTCCCCTTGAGTTTTGGGGTCTCACTCACTTGGCCCTTTCCCGGGGCTCGATCATGTTCCGCCTCTGGAGGCTCTTGAAGCGATCCCGGAGCACGTTCCCCTCGGGCTGGAATTTTGGGATATTCCCAAGTTTTATTTTTAGGGATTCCTGAGGTTTTCTGGGAGCTCTGGAACCGCTCCCCCCCAAAATTTTGGGGCCTCAGCACCCTCAGCCCCCGGGGTCTCGTCCACGCAACAAAACCCCGGAACCCCCAAATCCTTCACATTCCCGACTTGGGAATTCTCACAGCGCAAGGATGGGTCTCATCACGGGGTGCTGGCAGCCCCAAAATCGGGATTTTTCACCCAAAAAACCCCCTGGGAGCACCCACCCGGAGGCTCCGCAGGGACTCCGGGAGCTCCTCGCTGAGCTGCACCTCGGGGCCGGGGTCCTCATACCTGGAACAGCCCAAAATTGGAATCTTTTGGCTCAAAAATGGTGGCATCAGCCCAAAGTTCCATCCCCACCGTCCCAAAAAAGAGAGATCGCCTCCAAATCCCACCAAATGCTCCCAAAAGTGGGGCGTTTACTCCTAAATCCCATCCCCAAATGCTCCAAATCCCCACTGCCCCCAAAATCCCCCTTTCCCCCCCAAAATCCCTTTTTTCCCTTCCCTAATGTTGTTTCCACCAAGGATCCCCTTTTACTCTCCAGATCCTCCCTCTTCCCCCACTTTAATCCTAATTCTTCCCTCTCCAAATCTTCTTTTTCTACCAAAAACCTTTTTCCCTCCCAAGTTCACTTTTGTTAGCCCACAAACCACCTTTTATTTCACCGATCTCCTTTCCCATTCCCAAATCCCCTTTTCCCACCCCAAATCCCCTTTTCCCATTCCCAAATCCCCTTTTCCCACCCCAAATCCCCCCTTTTCCCACCCCAAATCCCCCTTTTCCCTCCCCAAATCCCCCCTTTTCCCTCCCCAAATCCCCTTTTCCCACCCCAAATCCCCTTTTCCCTCCCCAAATCCCCCTTTTCCCTCCCCAAATCCCCTTTTCCCACCCCAAATCCCCCTTTTTCCACCCCAAATCCCCCTTTTCCCACCCCAAATCCCCATTTTCCCACCCCAAATCCCCCTTTTCCCTCCCCAAATCCCCCTTTTCCCACCCCAAATCCCCCTTTTCCCACCCCAAATCTCCCTTTTTCCACCCCAGATCCCCCTTTTCCCTCCCCAAATCCCGATTTATTTCCCCCGGCTTCCCACCGGAGCCTCCCGAGGCGCCTCGGGGCCGTTTCCCGCTGCAGCCGGCGCCGTTCCCGGAGCAGCCGCCGGCGCCGCAGCTCCGAGTCCCTCTGGAGCAGGGCCCGGCGCAGCGAGCGCAGCCGGAACAGCCCCTGCAGCCGCTGCGAGGCCAGGCGGGAGCGGGCCCGGCCGGCGGCCTGCGGGGCGGCCATCCCGTCACAGCCCGGCCCCGAGTCCTGCGGACCCACCCCGAGCCCGGGGATCCCACCCCCCCCACCCCAGAAATCCCATCCCATCCCATCCCATCCCATCCCAACCCTCCCATCCCAGAAATCCCATCCCATCCCATCCCTCCCATCCCAGAATTCCCATCCCATCCCATCCCAGAATTCCCATCCCAAAATTCCCATCCCAGAATTCCCATCCCATCCCATCCCAGAATTCCCATCCCAGAATTCCCATCCCATCCCATCCCATCCCATCCCAGAAATCCCATCCCACCCATCCCATCCCAGAATTCCCATCCCATCCCATCCCAGAAATCCCATCCCATCCCATTCCCACCCCATAAATCCCATCCCACCCCACCCCCCCCACCCCAGAAATCCCATCCCGTCCCATCCCACCCCAGAAATCCCATCCCACCCCAGAAATCCCATCCCATCCCCATCCCACCCCATAAATCCCATCCCATCCCACCCCATCCCATCCCAGAAATCCCATCCCATCCCATTCCCACCCCATAAATCCCATCCCACCCCACCCCCCCACCCCAGAAATCCCATCCCGTCCCATCCCACCCCACCCCCCCACCCCAGAAATCCCATCCCATCCCACCCCAGAAATCCCATCCCATCCCACCCAGAAATCCCATCCCATCCCATTCCCACCCCATAAATCCCATCCCATCCCAGAAATCCCATCCCATCCCATTCCCACCCCATAAATCCCATCCCACCCCATTCCTTCCCATGCCATTGCTTTTCATCCATCCCATTCCTTCTTATCCCAACCCCACAGATCCTATCCCATACATCCCATTCCTTCCCATCCCACCCCAATCCCGAACCCCTCAGTCCCACTCCTGTTCTGCCCCTGCTCCCTGATCCCGCTCCCTGCCATCCCCACCCCAATCCCGCTGCCCCAGTCCCAGACCCCGCTCCCCCCGTTCCCGTTCCCAACCCTTCACCTTCTCCCTCTGCTCCTTCTCCTTCCGTCGCTGTTTCTCCGTTTTCCTGCCCGGCTGTTCCCGTTTTCGGGGGGGATCCCGATTCTCTTCCTGCTCTTCCTCCTCCTCCTCCTCCTCCTCCTCCTCCAGCAGCCCCTGCAGCTGCTCCCGCAGCACGGCCTCCTGCGGGATCCCGGGAGCTCCGGCGTGAGCGGGCCCAAGTCCCCAATTCCGGGGCTCAGACCACGAATTCCAGGCCCGGCTGCGCCCGTTCCCGAATTCCCACCTCCGAGGGCGGCTCCTCGGTGACCTTCAGCCTCCGCTCCACCTTCTCCTCCTCCCTCGTCCTCCTCGTCTCCACCTCCAGTGCCCGCAGCAGCAAATCCTGGGAAAAGGGGGGACACAGGGTCACCCCAAACCCCCCAGGACACCCCAAAACCTCCCTGGAATCCCACAAAACCCCCTCGGGAACCCCCAAAGCCCACTTTGGGCCTCCCCAAACTGTTCTGGGACTCCCAAAATCCTCCTGAAACCCCCCAAAGTCCCCTCTGAGCACCCCCAAAGCCCCTCTCAACCACCCCAAGACCTCTGAGGATCCCCCAAAACCTCCCCAAGACCCCCCTAAGCCCCTCTGGGACCCCCCAAATCCCACCTGGATCCCTCAATCCCTTCTGGGTTTCCCAAACCTCTCCTGGACCCCCCCAAACCTCCTTAAAGGCCTCCCAAACCTCCTCGGGACCCCTACATCCCCCCCCGGTATCCCCCAAATGCCCTCTGAGCCCCCCAAGCCCCTCCTGGGACCCCCCAGGCCCCCAAACCTGGTGTTCCTGGAAGGGGGGGTTGTAGGACCCCCCTTCGCCGATGACCTCCACGGGGGGAAGCGGCGACGGCTTCGCCTGGAGCCGGGCAGGGCGCTGGGGAAAGGGGGGGACACCCCAAAAATGAGACCCCCCAACCTCGGGGGGAATCCAGTGGGGTTTGGGGGGGCTCAGAGGGGATTGAGGGATCCCAGGGGGGTTCTGGGGGGGTTGTAAAGAGGCTGACATGGGTTTGGAGGAGGTCAGAGCAGTTTTGGGGTGGCTCAGGGAGGATTTTAGGGGTTCCCAGAGGATGTGGGGGGGTCCCAGGGGAATTACGGGGGGGGTTCCAGTTGGGCTCAGGAAGGATTTGGGGGGTCCCAGAGGTATTTTGGGGGAACTTCAAAGAGTTTTGGGGAGGGTACCAGAGATTTGAGAAGTTTGGGGTGTCCCGGGTGGGTCCTGTGGGGTTTTGGGGGTCCCAGGGTGGTTTTGGGGTGTTTTTGGGGGCTCCCAACTCCACCTGCACCCGCATCTTCTTGGTCTGCTGGAGGTACCAGGGGTCCTGCCCGGCCAGAGGGGCATCCAGGGGTCTGGGGGGCACAGAGGGCTCTGGGAGGGGTCCCCAAAATCCCCCCACCCCCAAAATCCCCCCACCCCTCCAAAATTACCCCCCCAAAAGGTGCCCTCAATCTTCCCAAATCCCCCCCACCCTGAAAATCCCCCCCAAAATCCCACCAAATTTTTCCAAGCCCCCAAAATTGCTCCCCCCAACCCCAAATCCCCCGAAATTGCTCCAAAACCCCCCAAAATTGCCCCCAAATCCCGGTTAGATCCCAAAAAAATCCGTTTTGGGGGAAAAACGGGGCAGGAAGGGGGGAAGCGACGGCTCCTGCTCCCAGTCCGGCGGCGTCCGAGGGATTCGGGATCGTCCCAAGCTCTTCCCGTCCCCACCCCAATCCCAGCCGGGTCCCGGGCAGAGCCAGGCCGGGCTTTTCCCCCTCTCCCAGCCCGATCCCGATGGATTTGGGCTTCTCATTCCCATCCCGATCCCGGGTGGAGCCGACCCGGGCCGTTCCCAGCTCCCACCCCGATCCCGACGGATCCGGGGCTGTTCCCGCCGGGATCCCCCGGGGCTCTCCCGGATCGCGCAGAGTCTCCCGCATTCCCGATCCTCTCCCGATCCCGGCGGGCTCCGATCCCGGGGGAGCTCCCGCATTCCCGAATTTCCCGCTCCTCTCCCCAGTCCCGGGCGAGCTCCCGCGTCCTTCCCGAATTTTCCTCTCCCACTGCCGGGGTCTCCGCTCCCGGGGCCGTTCCCGCATTTCCCGATCCTCTCCTCCTCCATGCCGGGAGGCTCCGATCCCGGTCCGCTCCCGCATTCCCGAATTCTCCCCATCCTCTCTCCTCCATCCCAGGAGGCTCCGACCCCGCTCCTCCCCAGTCCCGGGGGGCTCCGCTCCCGAATTTTCCCGCTCCTCTCCCCCATCCCGGGCGAGCTCCCGCGCCCTTCCCGCCGCTCTCCCGCTCCCGGGGAAGCTCCGCTCGCGCACTCCCGGTCCCGGTGCCGGTCCCGCCGTCCCCCCCGTCATCTCGTGCACGTCCGGGCGGCGCCGAGGCCGCCGTTGTGGCTGGGGGGGGCAGGAGGGGCTCGGAGCGCCGGGCCGCGGCCGGGAAGGGCGGCGCCGGGGGGTTGCGCGGCTGCTGCAGGTTCAGGATGCTGTCGATGGCGCTCTGCAGGTGCTCGCTCAGGGAATCGTCCTGGGGGCTGTCGCTGGAGAAGGACGCGTTGTCCACTTCCAGCGGTTCCGCCTTGCGCCGCTTCCCGGCCGGGCCCAGCGCGGCCCAGGGCGGCTCCAGCTCCGGCGGCTCCGCCCGGGCCCCGGCGCCTTCCTCGTCCTCCTCGTCCTCGCCGTCCGACGGCTCCTCGGGCGCGCCCTTCCCGCGGAGCCGGGGCGCGGCTCCCGGCTCCCTGCGCAGCGCCGTGATCACCGGGCGCCGCTCGGAGCGCGCGGGCTCGCGGCTCTCGGGGCTCTCGCGGTGCTCCCGGTAGGTTTTGCGCAGCGGCAGCCGGCACGGAGCGGCGCCGGGCGGCGGCTTCTTCTCCAGGGAGCCGTTCAGCTGCTGCTGCTGCTGCTGCGGCGGCGGCGGCGGCGGCGGCGCTCCCGGCGGCATTCCCGGCGGCATTCCCGGCGGATCCAGCGCCGTGTTGTGGATCACCTTGCTCAGCCCCGCCTCCTGCTTGATCTTCAGCTTGAGCCCGATGCGGCTCCGCGCCTCGTACGTCTTCATCGGGGGGCGGCTCCGCGACGGCAGCGCGTCCTCGTCCCGCGGCGGCTCCCCCCGGGAATGGGGGTCCCCCCGGGAATGGGGGTCCCCTCGGGAATGGGGGTCCCGCGGCGGCTCCCGGGGGGGGTCCCCGCGGCTCCCCGAGCCAGGTGACGGACGGGGAGCGGCCCCCGTGCTTGATCAGCAGCTTCGGGGGCGGCGGGGGAGGGGCGGGCGCGGGCGCGGGAGGGGCGGGGGAGGGCTGGGGGAGGGGCAGCGAGGAGGAGGAGGAGGAGGAGGAAGAGGAGGAGGAGAGGGGATGGGAGCGGGAGGAGGAGGAGGAGGAGGAGACGTATTCGTCTGCAAGGGAAACGAGCCGTTAATTAGAGTTCATTCGCACGTTCATGACGGTGTTGCCTCTTTTCCCCTCTTTTCCCGCCCAAAATGCCCCTTTTCCCAGGGGATTCATCCCTCGGGATCCCAAAGATGCAGGGGCTGGAGAAGGACCTTGGAGAGAGCCCTGACTGGCTTTTAATTGACCTTAATTGACCCTTGATAAGCCTTTGATTGACCCCTAGCTGACCTTCGGCAGGTTCCAAACCCCAGGAATTTGAGCCCAAATCCCAGGAACTTGCTTCTGAATCCTGGCCAGGACCCCCCTAAATCCAAGGAATTCGGTCCCAAATTGTGGGAATTCAATCCCAAACCCCGGGAATTCAATCCCAAACCCTGGGAATCCTGGTCAGAACCCCCTAAACCCCATGAATTCAGTCCCAAACTGTGGGAATTCAGCCCCAAGAATTCCGCTCCCAAACGCCAGGGATCCCCTCCCCACCCCCCAGGATCCCGCCCCGTTCCCCCCGGGAATCCCGGCCGCCGTTCCCACCGGGCTTGTCCCGGGCCAGCTGCCGGTCGAGCGCCAGCGCCGTCTTCTCCTCCTGGATGAAGATGCGGTCGATCATCACCATCTCGGCCGAGGGGCTCGCGCGCTGCCGGACACACGGACACCGCGGTCACGCCGGGACCGGGGCAATCCAGGGATCTGGGGGGAATCCCGGGATTCGGGGCTCACCCGCGACTCCTCGAGCAGCAGCAGCCGGTACTTGTTGAGCATCGCCCGCGTGCGGCGCAGGAGCTGCTCCGACACCGCCTCGAACTCCTCGTCCACTGGGAACGGGAATGGGATCGGGAATGGGATCGGGAGCGGGAACAGGAGTAAAGCAGGAAGGGAAGGACGGAGAAGGCACAGAGGGATCCACGGACACAGCGCGGATGGAGCCGGAAGCGGAAGATGAGGAAGGGAAGGAGGGGAAGGAAGGGAGGGAAAGGAAGGAAGGGAAGGAAGGGAAGGAAAAAACGTCACCCTGAGCCCGTCCCGTTATCCCAGCACTCCCATTCCCAGTATCCCCCATTCCCAGCACTCCCATTCCCACTGTCCCCCATTCCCAGCACTCCGATGCCCAGTATCCTCCGTTCCCAGCACTCCCATTCCTCCTATCCGTTCCCACTATCCCATTCCTGCACTCCCATTCCCACTATCCCCCATTCCCACTATCCCATTCCCGCTATTCCCCATTCCCACTATCCCATTCCCACTATCCCCCATTCCCACTATCCCATTCCCGCTATCCCATTCCCACTATCCCCCATTCCCACTATCCCCCATTCCCGCTATCCCATTCCCGCTATCCCATTCCCACTATCCCCCATTCCCACTACCCCCATTCCCACTATCCCATTCCCGCTATCCCATTCCCACTATCCCATTCCCGCTATCCCCCATTCCCACTATCCCATTCCCACTGTCCCCCGTTCCCGCCCTCCCGTTCCCGCCGTCCCGGCTGACCCCTCCGGCACTCGGGCTCGGCGGGAGCATCCCCTGGTACACGTGGTAGGGCAGCAGCCGGCGCAGGGCGTCGCCCACGGAGCGGAAGGGGGTCCGGAATTCCGGGTGCAGCACCGCGCCCTGGTGCTTGTGCAGCTGCTCCAGGAGGCTGCGGGCGGAATTCCGGGCTTTCGGCACA
This sequence comes from Corvus cornix cornix, assembly GCF_000738735.6. Taxonomy (NCBI): domain Eukaryota; kingdom Metazoa; phylum Chordata; class Aves; order Passeriformes; family Corvidae; genus Corvus; species Corvus cornix. Next base: position 61,455 of record NW_024108681.1, read on the forward strand.
AGCGCGGACGGAACTGCCGGTTCCCGGCCCCGCAATTCCCCGTTCCTGCCGCTGACGCGGCCCCAAGTCCCAGCCCTTGGCGCCAGCTGGAGCCGCGCTCCCAACTCCCGGCGCTGACGCCGGCAGAATTCCCGATCTACAGCACCACCGTGGGCAGAATTCCCGACTCCCAGCGCTGAAACGGGCAGAATTCCCAGCTTCTGGCAACAAATTCCCAATTCCCAGCAGCGAAGCGGACACAATTCTCAGTTTTCAGCACAAGCTGGGACAGAATTCCCCGCGAACGGCCCCACCCCGGCCGGAATTCCCGGCATTCCCAGTTCCTTACCAGGCCTCCTTACTGGGCTGCAGCGCCGGGGGCTTCTTCAGCGCCAGCTTCCCCTCCAGCTGCGGAGACATTCCCGGGATTTGGGGCAATTCCGGGGATTTGGGGAGTTCACAGGATTTGGGGAAAATGCCCAGGATTTGGGGGAAGGGATACGCAGGATTTGGGAGGGATTCCCAGGATTTTGGGAGGATTCCTCGGATTTGGGGGGAATTCCCAGATTTTGGAGGACTTCTGGGATTTTGGGGGTGGATTCCTGGGATTTTGGGAGTGGATTCCCAGGATTTGGGGACTGAATTCCCAGGATTTTGGGGCGGATTCCCAGGATTTGGGGACTCACCGTGGGCGGGGCCTGGGGGCCCTTCCCACCCCCCGGGGTCTGGGGGGGGCCCTTGATCCCGCCTGGCTTCACCTGTGGAAAAACGGGGAAAAATTGGGAATAACGGGGAAATTCCCATGGCTGGGAAAGGGGGAGATCCCAAAGGGGGAAAACCCGGGGAAAAAGGGGGGAAAAAGTGGGAAATTAAAAGCGAGGGAATTCAGAAAATTGGGAAAAGGAGCAGGAAAACGGCGGAATGGACAAGGAAAACTGGGAAAAACTGGGAAATAAAGTGGGAAAACCTGGAAGCCAAGGGAGAAAATGGGAAATGAAGTGGGAAAACTGGGAAAGGAAGGGGGAAAATTGGAAAAATAAGTGGAAAAGTGAGGAATTAAGGGGGGGGAAGTGGGAATTAAAGGGGGAAAACCTCAGGAATCAAGGCAGACGCAGGGAAAAGAAGGGGGAAACCCAAGGAACAGAAGGGGAAAATCCCTGGAAAAGGCGCTCACCTGGCCGGGCTGCTGGGGCGGGAGAGGAGCCCCCGACTTCCCGGGAGCCGGGGCCCCTTTCCCGGCGGGAATGGGGGTGGGAATGCGGGAATGGGAGATGGGAATGGCACCGGGAAACCGGGAACGGGACTGGGAAACCGGGAACGGGACTGGGAAACGGGGAATGGCACTGGGAAACTGGGCATGGGAGACGGGAATGGCACCGGGAAACCGGGAATGGCACTGGGAAACCGGGAATGGGAGATGGGAATGACACCAGGAAACCGGGAATGGCACCAGGAAACCGGGAATGGCACCGGGAAACCGGGAATGGCACCGGGAAACCAGAAATGGCAGACAGGAATGGCACCGGGAAACCGGGAATGGGACCGGGAAACGGGGAATGGGACCGGGAAACTGGGAATGTGAGGAGGGTCCTGGTGTGGATCCTGGGGGATTCCCAAGAGCGGGGGCGGGACGCCGGGGCACTGGGATGCTGGGATTCCAGGATATCGGGATACCGGGACCCCGGACCCACCTGTGGCGGCGGCGCTGCCGGCGCTGGCTCCGAGGGCCGGGCCCGGCGTTCCCGGAGCCGCCGGCACCAGGACGGAAGCGGCCGGAGCCGGGAACGGGGCCGGGCTGGACGGAGGCGGCTTCGGCTGCAGGAGCAGCCCCTGGGGCACCTGGAGCGGGAGAATCCCAAATTCCCTCAGGATCCGGCCCGGGAACCCCCCAATCCCAAATCCAGCGGGATTCAACACCTGAACCCCCTCGAAATCCCAAATCCAGTGGGATTCAGCAGCTGAATCCCTGGAAAATCCCGGATCCGGCGGGATCCAACACCTGAATCCGTTGGGATCCGAGCGCGGGCCGGGATTTGCAAAGGGAATTTTCCCTGGAAAACGGGATCCTTCCCACCGGCTCTCCTCGGGATTCAGGGACCGGGGAATTCCAGCGGAACCGCCCGGAATTCCCGGGGGCGGCCGGGAGCGGGCTGGGGGCTGCGGGGCCGGGACGTGCGGGAATTCCTGGAATCTGTCCGGGATTTCCCCGGAATTCCCACCGGGATTTACCTGTCCGGGCCGGGATTTCCCGGGAATTCCCGCCAGGATTTCCCTGACGGAACCTGTCCGGGATTTCCCGGGATTCACCAGGAATTCCCACTGGGATTTCCCGGGAATTCCCGCCGGGATTTACATGTCCGGGCCGGGATTTCCCTGCTGGAACCCGTCCGGGATTTCCCGGGGATTCCCCCGGGATTCCCCCTGGGCTTTCCCGGCCATTCCCGCCGGGATTTACCTGCTGGAACCTGTCCGGGCCGGGCTTCTGCGGGGCCGCGGGGCCGGGATGGGGCTGGAAGGCGCCTGGGATCAGCGGGAAGCTCCGGGAATGCTCCGGGGGCAGGTGCAGCGCCGGGCCCGCGGCCTTGAGCCCCGCGAGCGGCAGCGGGAAGTGCTGGGATTGGGAATGCGGGGACTGGGAATGCTCGGGGGCTCCGGGAACGGCGCCGGGACCCCGAAGAGCCCCTGCGGCGTCACCGAGCGCGGCGGCGGCTCCGAGGGCGGCCGGGGGCTGGGACGGGGGCCGGGAATGCGGCCGGGAAGGGGGGCGGGAGAGCGGCTGCGGCTGCGAGGGGGGCCGGGCCGGGAGCTGGGATGGGAGCTGGGATGGGATTTGGGATGGGATTTGGGATGGGAGCGCCGGGGGGTCCCCGGGGGACGTTCCCGGGAGCTTCGGCTGCAACAGAGAAGGAGAGGAAGAGCTCGGTTAGTGCGGGAATGGCGGCGGGAGAGGCGGCAGCATCCCGGGAAAAACGGCCTCGGGAAGGGTCTGGACCCCCCAAATCCCAAATCCAAACCCCAAATCCCAAACCCAGCCTGATTCCAGCCCGAAGCCGCTTTCCAGGGCGTTCTGGGCGGGGAGGAGAAGGGGAAACTGCAGGAAAATCCATCTGGGGATGCTCCAGGCGGCTCCGGGAGCGGAATATCCCGGGAAAAACACCCCCAGGAGGGTCCTGGATCCCTCTCGGATCCCGATTCTGTCCCAAATGCGCTCTTTAGGGACTCTTGGGGAGGCTGGAGAAGGGGAAACTGAAGGGAAATTCCACCCGGGGATTCCCCACGCGGCTCCAGGAGCGGCTCTGGCTCCGGAGCATCCCAGGAAAATCCGCCCTGAGGATCCCCGACCCAGCCCCGGGACCCCCTGGATCCCAATCCTGCCCCGATCCCGCTTCTTAAAGCATTTGTGGGAGGCAGGAACAGGGAAAACAGAAGGGAAATTCCACCTGTGGATCCCCAGAGCGGCTCCAGGAGCGGAATATCCCAGGAAAACCCAACTCCAGGGATCCCGAACCCCTCCAAATCCCAGTGCGGGCCCCTAAACCCCCCCAGGGAGCCCCCAGATCCCAACTCCTGAAGGATTCCGGGAGGCAGAAGGAGGGAAAACCACGGGAGGATCCCCCTGTGCATTCCCAAAGGAATTCACACTGGAGCGACACCAAAAATCAGGGGGAAAAGCCATTTCCTGCTTTTCTTCCCCAAAAAATCCCCATTCCCGCTTCCCCCACCCCCATTCCAGGGGTGATATCCGATGGACCCAAACCTCCCCTCCCCACCCGGGGCTGTTCCCGAATTCCCAGAGTTGGGAATGGCCGGGGGGGGCCCGGGGAGGGCGGTGCCCTGAGGAGGATCCCGGAGGATTTGGGGCGAATCCGGGGGATTTTGGGATGCGCCGGAAGGGGAGCAGCAGCGTCCGCGGTTAGTGAGCGCCAAGCGAGCGGGAGCAGCCGGAAAACGGGAACGGGAATGGCGGGGGTCTCGCAGCCCCCGGCTCCGGAATGTGGGATTTGGGGGAAAAGGCCCGGATTCGGGGCTGGGGTGAGGAATTCCGGGAGAGCCCGCGGCTCATCCCCGCTCCCGGGGGAGGTTTGGCTCCCGAGGGACGGATCCAGCGGGAAAAGCGGATCCGGGGGGGGATTTAGGGCCGGGAGACACCCGGAGTGGTGTGGATCCGCTCCCAGATCCCCGATTTCCACTCCTGGATCCCGATTTTCTGCTGCCAGATCCCAGCTTTTCACTGCTGGACCCCCATTTTCCAAGCCAGGATCCCAGTTTTCCGCCCCCGGATCCCGGTTTGCCGCTCCCAGATAATTTTTCCCCATTCACACCGGAATCCCGCTGCTCCACGGGATGGATCCGGCACAAAAATCTGGGATTTTGCTGGGAAGGAAAACCGGGAGCCGCCGCGTCCCTTCACAGACCAAGAGCCGAACGTGGATTTGGGATCGTCCCGGGAAAAGCCGACCGGGAACCCCCGGAAAACCCCAGCACCGCCCTGCCCCCACCTCCCAAACCGGATTTTACGGCCCAAAACCGCCTCAAATCCATCGGGACCCCCCCCAGAACCCGCGGGCACGGCACCCCCGGAGCGGGTACGGCCCCCGCCGCGGCGCGGGGAAAAGTGGGAATCCCCGAATCCCGGGATTCCGGGGCTTCACCTGCTGCAGGAACATGGGCACGGCCTCCTGGCCCAGCACCGGCGCCGCCGCTCCCAGCAGGATTTTCTCGGGGCTCGCGGCCATTCCCGGGCTGGGCTGGGCGCTCCCGGCCGGGATCGGCGCCGGAGCCGCCGGGGGCTGCGCGGGCTCCGCCGGCCCCGGGATCGGCGCCGGGGTTGGGGCTGCCGGCGGCGCCCGCCTGGATGCCCACGGCGGCGCCGAGCCCGTCTCCGGCGTTGAGCATCGCCACCGGGCTGGCCAGCGTCACGCCCTGGATCACCGTGGGCGCCGGCGCCGCGGCCGAGCCGGGGCTGGGCAGGGGCCCGGCCAGCGACACGGGCATCTGGAACAGCGCCGGCGGAGCCACCTGGCCCGGCTGCAGCTGGATGGGCGCCGACAGGATGTGCGCCGTGCCCGCCGCGCCCGGCGACGCCAGCACCGGGCCCAGGTTCAGCTGCCCCGCCAGGTTCTGGTTGAGCAGCTGCGCCGGCAGCGCGGGTTGGCCAGCAGCTGGGCGCCGGCGCCCTGGCCCGCGATGATGTGCGTCTGGCCGGCGCCCGGCAGCAGCTGCCCGCCCACGTTGGCCGGCAGCGCCGAGAGCGGCTGCGGCAGCGGCACGGCCGAGGCTCCGGCCAGCTGGCCGGGCAGCAGGAACTGGTTCTGGCCCTGGAAGGGCTGCGCCGGGATGACGATAGAGCCGCCCTGGTTGAGCACGTGCACGCTCATGGACTTGCCCAGCGCCGGCGGCTGCGGCGGCGCGGCTTGAAGACGTTGGGGGGGAAGCCCTGGAGCACCACGTTGGGCGCGGCCTTGCCGGCCATGAAGGTCAGGTTCTGCTGCGCCTTGGCCGGAGCCTCGCCGGGCAGCGCCAGGGCCCCGCCGGGCGCGAAGGGCTTGGGCGTGATCTGGTAGAGCTTCTGCTGCAGGACGCCGGCGGGCTTGGGCTGGATGGGCGTGGGCGTGCGGTGGATGATGACGTTGGGCGCCGGCACCAGGGAGCCGCCCAGGCCCGAGGTGACGGTGAGCGGCTGCGCCGACGCCGCCGAGACGCCGCCGAACACGGAGCTGCCGTTTAGCGTGGTGGTGGCCACGGCCGGGAGGCTCTTCTGGATGACCAGGCCGGCGCCCTGGGGCCGCGGCCGCTCGGGCTGGGCGATGTAGCCGCCCACGGCCGCCACGGGCGCCGGCTTGGCCAGCAGCTGCTGCGCCGCGGGCTGGTTGATGGCCATCACCTGCTGGCCCACCACCTGGATGGGGCCCAGCCCCAGCGCGCCGCCGGGGCTGCCGTTGGGCAGCCCGGGCAGGTTGGGCAGCGGCTGGATGGTGACGTTGCCCAGCCCCACCTGCTGCAGGAAGGGCTGCACGCTGATGGCCTTGTTGACCACGTCGGCGCCCACGGGCGGCTGCACCAGGGCCTGGGGCGCCAGCACGGCCGGCGGCTGCAGCCCCAGCAGGTCGGCGCCGCCCGAGAAGATCTGCGGGGTTCCGTCGGCCGCCTGCACCACCGCTGCAGCGCCGGCAGCTGGAAGGAGCCCAGGTCCAGCTCGGCCTCGGCCTCCAGCGTCTGCTCGGTGATGTTGGCCTCCTGCAGGCTCTGCTGGAGGATGTCGCACGGCTGCTCGGCGCCCGCGCCGGCGCCGGCCGGCGAGCCCAGGATGTCATCCTCCAGGAAGTCCAGGTCCACGCTGGCCGGTGGCTGGCTCGGCTCGGCGCTCAGAGGGTTCCCCGGGGCCTCCTGCCCGTGGAGCTGTGGCAACGGCAACGGGACGGGGAGTCAGCGCGGGGCAGGGGGAGATGGTGGAGCTCAGCGGGGTTCACGGAGCTCAACGGAACCCAACGGAGCTCAACAGAACCCAACGGAGCTCAACGGAACCCAACGGAGCTCAATGGGATCCAACAGAGCTCAACGGAACTCAACAGGATTCAATGGAACCCAACGGAACTCAACAGGATCCAACAGGATTCAATGGAACCCCATGGAACCCAACAGAGCTCAGCGGAGCTCAACGGAACCCAACGGGATTCAATGGAACCCAATGGAACCCAAGGGGATCCAACGGAGCTCAACTGAGCTCAATGGAAATCAATGGGATCCAATGGAACCCAACGGAACCCAACGGGACTCCAAGAGCTCCACGGAACCCAAGAGGACCCAACGGAGCTCAACGGGATTCGAGGAATCCAACGGAACCCAACGGAACCCCATGGAACTCCATGGCATCCAACAGGATCAAACGGAACCCCACGGAACTCCATGGAATCCAACGGATCCCAAGGAACCCAACGTTTTCGGGCATTCTGGCACCGAAATCCCGGAATTCCGGTTGCGTCCCTCGGTTTTCCCGCCCCGAAATCCCAAGCTTGGAAGGACAAAGAGGATTTGGGGGAAAAAAGGGCAAAAGAGGGAAGTACCGGAGAACCCAACACGCGGCCGAGCCGGATCCGGCGGGAACGGGGAACCCGCGGGAAAGGGAAGCTCGGCTCGGGAATTTCTGGGATTGGAGGTTTTGGAAGTTGGAAAAATAAAACTCAAAGGAAAGCAAAAAATCAGGGAAAAAACCCGACAAATTGGGATTTGTAACGGGAAACGGGAGAACCCAACGGCAGAGGAAGGGAAAAGAGGGCAAAGCAGGGAAAGGGAAGGGAAGCGAATGCGGAGTTCCAGGCCGGTCGTCCATGCAGAGCATCCCGCGCTTCGGGAAAAGAGGGAAAAACGGGAGCTGGGGGCTCCAATTCCGGATTCCCCCCCGCACCCGGGGGGCTCCGGAGGAACTGGGAGGAACTGGGAGGAACTGGGAGGAGTGGGATTTTCCTCCTCCAGAACGGAATTTTAAGGGGTTTTCCCCCATTTTCCCAACTCCCCGTGGGAATGTGGCTCCTCCTCCCTCCCTTTTTCCGCCCGTTTTTCCATCCCGGAGCTGAATCCGCCCGGAAAAACCCCAGAGGGTCTGGAAAAGGGAATTCCTTTTTCCCTGAAATCCGAGGGATAACGGGAAGGGGTGGAGGGGGGAGGAGGGGGGGTTTCCCGGGAATTCCTGGGAGGGTTTTGCGTCTTTGTCCAGTCCTGGGAAAGGGATCGAATTCCCGGGAAAAGGGCAGAATTCCGGGAAAACTCGGGGAGGGAAAGGCGGAATACCTACCCCAGCACCTTCAAAGAAGGCGCTGGCAGCATCTCCTGAGTTGTCCAGGAGATCATCACTGTCAATCTGGAATTAGAAACACCGGATTTACTGGGATTTTCGGGATAGGACGGGGGGAAAAAATGCGGAAAAAAATGGGGAAGAAACGGGGAAAAAATGGGAAAAAAAGAGGAAAAAATGGGAAAAAAACCAGGAAAAAATGCGGAAAAAAATGCAGAAAAAAAGGGGAAAAGAACGGGGAAAAAATGCGAAAAAAAGGGGAAAAAAATGGGAAAAAATTGGGGAAAAATGGGAAAAAAACGGGGGAAAAATGTGGAAAAAAAGAGGAAAAAATTGGGGAAAATGGGAAAAAATGGGGAAAAAAAGAAAAAAAAAGGGAAAAAAATGGGAAAAAAAGAAGGATGTGGTGATGAGGGGTGGCCCTGGGAGTTTGGTTCAAAATGGCCCCGAATTCCTGCATGGCTGCTGGGAAAAAATTCCTGAAAAAGCCCAGCCTGGGTGGGGGTTGTGGATGGAGAGAGCTGGGATCGATGGAGAAGGGGGATTTTCATGGAAAAGCGGGACTGGGGGGGGCAGGCGTGGCTCACCTTCTCGGATCCATGTAAGAAATCGTTCAGGGCCTGCGGATCGCTGGGAAAAGAGGCGGAAAAGAGGCTTAGGGAGGGAGCTCCCGGGAAAAACGGGAGAATCCGGGAAATCCCGGCGTCCCGAAACGACGGACTCGGGACAGAGCGAAGCCACCCCGGGAAGGTTTCCCACACTTCTGGGGCTGTTCCCGCATTTCCCGCATTTCCCAGGATGTTTTCCACCTTCCCGGGACATTTCCAGCCCTTCCCAAGAAACTCCCGGACATTTCCAGCCCCTTCCAGGGCATTTCCCACCCTGTTTGGGGCTATTCCAGCCCTTTCTGGGACACTTCCCACTCTTCCCAAGACTTTTCCCACCCTTGTGGGGCATTTCCCAACCTTTCCAGGCCAATTCCCACCTTTTTGGGACCATTCCAGCCTTTTTTGGGGCCTTTCCCACCCTTTCCATGACAATTCCCACTTTCCTTGCAGCTTTCCCACTGTTTTGGGGACAATTCCCAACATTTCCTGGACAATTCCCCCCTTTCCGGGGCCTTTCCCGCCCTTTTTGGGCCATTCCCAGGACAATTCCCAGCTTTTTCGGGTCTTTCCCCCTTTCCTTTTTGGGGCTGTTCCCGCTTTTCCGGGCTGTTCCCGGCCGCAATTCCGGGACTCACCAGATGACATCTAACAGGCACCGGCCGTCTTCATCATCCATGTCAACTGCAACGAGAGACAGCGTCACTTTTCCAGGGAAAATCCCGGAAAAACCGTGGGATCCGGGCTGGCTTTGGGGCCCTCTTCCCTCTTTTCCCTGGCTCCGGGCAGGGACGGGCGGGAATCCACGGAGAAAAGCGGGATAGAGCCCCAAATCCTCATCTCCCCCGTGGTTTTGGGAGGGAATCGCAGGGAAAAGTGGGAATAACGGGAGGATCCAGGGGAGGGGGGGGGGGAAGGGATTCCCCAATAAATCCATCGGGAGCTGGGGAAGGAATTGATCCCGGGAAGGCGGCAAGGAAGCAAATCCTGGATGAATCCAGCGGGGAGAGGATTTATCCCTGAACCCCGCAGGGATCAGATTCCTCATCAAACTTATCCAGGGAAACATTCCCAAAAAGCCAGCAGGGAAGGGAAGAACTGATCCCGAAATCCAGCAGGGAACGGATTCCTCCAGGAATCCAGCCCGGATCCGATTCCTCCCCGAGTCCCCCCTCCCCTCCCCCCGTCCGGAGCCAAGAGCCCCAAATTTGGGCAGAACAAACAATTCCCGGGATTTTTGCTTTTTCGGGAGAAGCCTAAAAAAAGAGGCCCCGGGTGGATTCCGAACATTCCAGCCCGGAACAAGGGTGGAATTCCCGCTTTTCCCAGGGATTCCTTCACCTCGTCCTCGGCCGGGTCCGCCCCGCAGATTCCCAAATCCCGGATTTCCCTCCCTGATCCCCATCCTACCCCAAATCCCGGGAGATCCCAGGGCCCCGGCCAGGGAAAACTCGGGAATTCCTTGGGAAGCAACTCCGGGAAATCTGGGAATTCCGGCCCCAGCCCCGGCCCCGATCCCGGAGAATTCCCAACAATTCCGGGTGGGAAAAGCGGGATTAAATCCGGACCTGGGGCCGGAATTCCAAGGAAATCCAAGCGAGGCTCCGGCTCCCGGAATTCCCATGGAAACACATCCAAAGGCTCCCAAAATTCTGCTTTTCCCAGGGGCTTCCAGCCCATCCCTGACAGCCTTTGAGTCATTGATGAGCAGCGAGCCAGGTATTGATCCCATATTGGAGCAGAAGAACCAATTAATAACCAATAAATCAATCAATCAAGCACTCCACGACCCCGCTAATTAACCTATAATCGCTTAATTAACGGATATTCAATTAATGAACTACCAGTTATTGATCAAGTCCTTAATTAACCCACGAAGCCGATACCAAACCCATCATTCAATCTGATAATTAACAGCTCCATCAATCAATACCGTGCCGAATGAATCCGCTAATCAATACCTGACCTAATCAATTGTTAATATCACATTGATTAATCCGTTATCTAATAAAGCCCGGAGTGAATTAATAACAGGATTAATTAAACACCAAAGGCAGCCATCAACCAAACACCGCCGGAGCCACTGAACAGCCGAGCAATCAACGCGGTCACTAATTAAGCACCTCAGTTAATCAATACCCAATCGGTTCATTAACACCCAACGGATCAGCAATGGAACGTTTATCAGCTGTCAATCAAACACTGAGGGGAGCCCTTCAACGGTCACTAATGGAATCATTAATGAGGAGTTAATCAATCACTGATTGATCGGCTCCGTGAGGGGATTCGGGGCCGGGCGGATCAATGGATGGAACGGGGCTGATTGGCGGCCAATCAATCAATCAATCAATCATCAATACCGATAAATGCACAGGCACTGGTGAGGCCTGGCTCCAATTAACCAGTGTTAATTCAATCAGTGAAGCGCTGATTATCTTTGGTTATTGATTATCGATCATTGGTTATTGATCATTAATTACTGATCATTGGTTCTTGATCGCTGATTATTGGTCACTGATGATCCCACAGCCAACGGACAGAGCCGGGATCGAGCGGATCCCGGAGCTTCCAACGGGCCCGGATTGGAATTAAAGGGGGAAGAAATTCCCAGCCCCAGCCCAGAAAAGCCATTCCCAGTTTGGGATAAAACATTCCCAGTCTGGAATTCTCCATTCCCAGCCCGGAAGCGCCAATCCCAGCAATCCCAGTCCATTCCTGCCATTCCCAGTCTGGAATTCTCCATTCCCAGCCCCTTCCCACCATTCCCAGTTTCCCCGTGGCTTTGGGATGAAATTCCCTGGGTTTGGGGTTTCCCCGCCGGCAAAAGCCGTGACGTCATCCCGGATCCGTGGGGAAAACCCTGGGATTTGGGAGCCGGGCGAATTCCCAGGGTGGGGGCAGAAAATCCCGGGCACCGGAATCCCGGCTCTGGGAGGGAATTTTGGGGAAGAAATGGGAAAAAGGGAGAGAAACGCGACAGCGCCCCGGGAACGGGCCCGGAGCTGGCAAATCCCGAGGGAAACCCCAGCAGTGATCCCGAATTTCCCCGAAATCCGACCCGAAGCACCAACGGCTCCCCCAAGGAATTCCATGTCCTGAGGATTCCGGAGCCGTTTTCCCCCAAAAACGCCCGGAAATGGTTGGGAAGAGGCGGCACCGGGGGCGGAATTCCCACATTCGGGAAGATTCAGATCCTCAGCCACGGGAATTCCGGAAGAGTTTGGGTCCCAAACGGGAGGATTCGGGATATTTTGGGTGCCAAACACCCGGAATTTTGAGGATTTGGGAATATTTCGGCCCCAGATTCGGGAACGTCCCAGCCCTCGGCCCGGAATCCCCCCCCGGAACCCGGCACAAATTCCGGATTCCGCCTCTCCCCATCCCGGGAATTCCAGGACAAGTCCGAGCCCCAAAATCGCAGGAAACGGCCCCGGAACTGCCGGGATCGGGAGCTTTCCGTGGGAAAAGCGGGAAAAGAGGCCCCGAATCCACCGGGACGGGGGAAGAGCCCCGAGGGAGGGCGGAGCAGGGAACGGGGCCGGGGGAGCCGCTCACTCCGGGGATGCTCCGGGGATACTCCGGGGATACTCTGGGAATACTCAGGGCAGGAATTCCGACCTCAGGGGATCCTCCAGGGATACTCCGGGCTGGAATTCCGGCTCCAAACTCCTGCTCGGGGGATACTTGGGGCGGGAATTCCGACCTCAGGGGATCCTCCAGGGATCCTCCGGGGATACTCCCAGCGTGACCTCTGACCTCTCGCTCAGGGGATGCTCCAGGACGGAATTCCGGCCTCCCGAATCCGCCCCAAATCCATCCAAGCCCCGCCGAAGCGCGGGAATTGCCGGTGCCCGGAACGCCGGAGCCCCCCTCCCCCTCCCCTCGTGCCTCAGTTTCCCTCTGGAGCGAACGAAACCTGGAATTTCCAAAAAAAACCCAAAAAAACCCCAAAAACCCCCGGGAAAGGCGGGATTGGGGAATTCCCGAATTCCGCCGGAGCGCCCGGATTTGCCCAGAAAAGCGGGGGGAGAATCCGGGAATTCCGGCGGGGCCGGAGCGAATGAACACGGGAGAGAATCGGGAGAGCAACGAGCCGGAGTTTATTCGGATCTGGAGGCGCTCGGGGGGTCCAGGGATGCTCCAGGGACGCTCCGGGCTGGGATTGCGGGGGGCTGATCCCGAAATCCCAAACCTGCCCTGGCCGCAGGGGACCGGAGGGGAGGAAGAGGAGGAAGAGGAGGAAAAAGAGAAGCAGGAGGAAGAGGAGGAGGAAGAGGAGGAAGAGGAGGAAGAGGAGGAAGAAGAGGAAGAAGAGGGAGGAGGAAGAGGGGGCCAGGCCAGGGGCAGCTCCAGAACGGAATCCCTGAGGAAGAGCGAGAAGAGGAAGATGAAGACAAGGAAGAGGAGGAAGAGGAGGAAATGGAGGAAGAGGAGGAAAAAGAAGAGGAAGAGGAGGAAAAGAGGAGGAAGAAGACGAGGAAGAGGAGGAAAGGAGGAGGAAGGCCACACCCGCAGAGCCAGAGCTGGGACATTCCCAGAGCAGCTCCCGAGGAAGAGGAGGAGGAGGAGGAAGAGCGGGACAGCTCCGTAACCAATTCCCGGCAGCAGCCGCAGCTCTCCAGGGAAGGGGAGGAGGAGGAGGGGGAGGAAGGCCACCCACAGCCCCAGCCCAGTGACAGCTCCATTCCCAAATCCCCGAGGAAGAGCAGGAGGAAAAGAGGAAGAAGAGGAGGGGACAGAGAGGCAGAGCGGGAGGGGGAGGAGGAGGAGGAGGAGGGGGAGGAAGGCCACACACACGGAGCCAGAGCGGTGACATTCCCAAAGCGGCTCCCGAGGAAGAGGAGGAGGAGGAGGAGGAGGAGGAAGATGCGGGGACACAACGAGCCCGGGGCAGCTCCGTGGCGGAGTCGCTGAGGAAGAGCGGGAGGAAGAGGAGGAGGAGGAAGACGAGGAAGAGGAAAAGGAGGAAGAGCAGCAGCGGGAGGAGGAGGAGGCGGCCGAGGCCGAAGGCCCCACCCCGCGCCCCCTCCCCCCCCCGCCCCCCTCAGTTTTGGGCCCATTCGGGGCAGTTCGGAGCGGGGGGGAGGGGCCCCGCCCCCCCTTTTCGGGCCCCGGCCCCCCCAAAGCGCGCGGGGGGGGCGCGGCGGGGCCGCGGGGGGGGTTCCCGGCCGCGGGGGGGCGCGCGGCCGCCGTGTCGCCGCCGCCTGTCGCGACAGGGCCGCGATTTGGGGCGAATTCGGTGCTTTTTGTGGCGGACTCACCGTGAGGCCTGAGCGGCGCCCGGCGCGGGGTCTCCCAGGCGCCCCCGCACGGGCGCCGCCGCCAGGACCCCGCCGGGCCCCGCCGCTTAGGGGTTCGCGGCGCTGCCTGATCGCGGCCGCCGCGCCGCCGGGGCTCGGCGGGGACAAAACGGGGCTGAGGGGGGACGTGGCGGGGAAAGGGGGGTACGGGGGGTTTAACGGGACCCCCCCCGGCCCCGCGGCCCCCGCAGAAAGCAACGGAGAGGAATTAATTAGCATAAACCGCGCCCCCGGACAGGCATTAGAATAGACACGCCCCCGCGCTGGCGCCTCAGCAGCCAAGCCCCCCCGAGGGAGCGCTCATTAGCATAAACCACGCCCCGCGGCCTCCAAATTAGCATAAACCACGCCCCAAGTCACAGCGCGCCAGCCCCGGGACTCTCCTTTGCATAAACCACGCCCCATCACAAACCGGGGGCAATCCAGAGCCCTGATTTACATACACCACGCCCCCACCCGCTGTTAATTACCATAAACCGCGCCCCCGACGTTGGCCTCTCAGCAGCCCGGTGGCACTCCCTCATTTGCATAAACCGCGCCCACACGCCGGTGTGCAGTCCTCCCAGCCGCCAGAGGGCGCCGCGGCGAGGCAGTCGCGCCCAGGGGGCGCTCCCGGTCACGTGGCGCAGGGCGGGGGTCACGTGGGGCTGTGGCGGGGCTGTCATGGCGGCGGCGGGGAAGGAGGCGGAGGCGCAGCGGCTCCTGAGCGAGGCCGACAGGAAGGTCCGGGGGGCTCAGTCCTTCCTCGGGGGCCTCTTCGGGTGCGTGCGAGCGGCGCGGGGGGAGCGGCGGGGCCGCGGAGGGCGAGGGGGGCCCGGGGGAGGCCTGAGGGAGGGTTGGGGAGGGGTGTCATGGCGGCGGGGGGAGGAGAGGGCGGGAATTTGGGGAGTTCTGAGGGGGAAGAGGGGAGAGGGGAGGGAACGGGGGGCTCTGAGGGGGAAGAGGGGAGAGGGGAGGGGAACGGGGGGCTCTGAGAGGCTGACGGGGGAGGGGGAGGGGAATTCCTGCTCCAACTCCCTCTTTATCCCCGGAGTTTCCCCCATTCCCTCTGTTTCCCCCTGAATTCCCCCTTTTCCCGTCCCAAATCCCTTTAAGTGCTCACAAATCCCCCCCATTCCCCGTTTCCCCCCAATCCCGCGTTCCCAGGGGCTCGTCCCGCCTGGAGGAGGCCTGCGAGTGCTACGCCCGCGCCGCCAACATGTTCAAGATGGCCAAAAACTGGAGCGGTGAGGGCTGACCCCGTCCCGATCCCATCCCGACCCCGTCCCGACCCCATCCCGATCCCATCCCGATCCCATCCTGATCCCACCCCTGTCCTGATCCCATCCCCGTCCTGATCCCCCCGGAGCAGCAATCCCAGGAATCCCGGCCCCATCCCCATCCCTGATCCCCCTGCGGAGGGGGAACCCCGGGAATCCCAGCCCCATCCCTGACCCTTTCTTGGAGCGGGAATCCCAGGAATTCCGGTGCCATTCCCAGCCCCATTCCCAGTTTCCCGGTTTCATTCCCGGCCCCATTCCCGGTGCCATTCCCGGCCCCATTCCTGGTTTCCCGGTGCCATTCCCTGTTTCCCGGCCCCATTCCCAGTTTCCCGGTGCCACTCCCGGCCCCATTCCCGGTGCCATTCCCGGTTTCCCGGTGCCACTCCCGGCCCCATTCCCGGTTTCCCGGTTTCATTCCCGGCCCCATTCCCGGTGTCCCAGTGCCATTCCCGGCCCCATTCCCGGTGCCATTCCCGGTTTCCCGGTTTCATTCCCGGCCCCATTCCCGTCCCTGTTCCCATCCCATTCCCATCCCTGTTCCCATCCTCATCCCCGTCCCTGTTCCCGTTCCCATCCCCGTTCCCGTTCCCATCCCCGTTCCCATCCCCGTTCCCATCCCCATCCCCGTTCCCATCCCCGTTCCCGTTCCCATCCCCGTTCCCGTTCCCAGCTGGCCGTGCAGAGGTACGAGGAGATGTTCCCGGCCTTCTCCGACTCCCGGGAATGCAAACTGGTCAAGGTCAGCCTTCCTCCCCTCCCTCCCCTCCTCCCCTTCCTCCTCCTCTTCCTCCCCCAGGATCGGGGCCGGGACCATCCCAGATCCGCTCCGTGCAGCCCGGGGGGAGCGGGAGGAGCCTCCCCTTCCTCCTCCTCCTCCTCCTCCTCCTCCCCAGAAACTCCTGGAAGCGCACGAGGAGCAGAACGTCGACGCCTTCACCGACGCCGTACGTGGGGAGCCCCAAATCCCCTCAGATCCACCCCCCAAACACCTCACATCCAACCCCAAATCCCCCCCAAATCCTCTCTCAAATCTCCCTGATTTCACCCCAAATCCACCCCAAATCCCTCCTCAAATCCCTCCCCAAATCCTCCCTCAAATTCACCCCAAATTCCCCCAGATTTGACCAAACCCCTCCAATTTTCCCCAATCTCACCCAATTTGCCCCCAATTCCCCCCGACCCAACCTGAACCACCCCAAACTGCCCCAAACCGCCCCAAACCGCCCCAAACCGCCCCAAACCAACCCAAACCGCCCCAAACCGCCCCAAACCGCCCCAAACCGCCCCAAACCGCCCCAAACTGCCCCAAACCACCCCAAACCAACCCAAACCGCCCCAAACCACCCCGAACCGCCCCCAAACCGCCCCAAACCGCCCCGGTTCCCCGAGCCGCCGCGAGCCGCCACGGTCGCTGCCGCAGGTGAAGGAGTTCGACGCGGTCTCGCGCCTGGACCCGTGGCTCACCACGGCGCTGCTGCGCATCAAGAGGACGATCCGGGGCGAGGAGGAGGATCTGCGCTGACCCCCGGCACCCCCGGCACCCCCGGCACCCCCGGCACCCGCGCCGTTCCCGGGATCCGGAGCCGCCGCTTCCCCCCCGCCCCGGCCGTGCCTGACCCCGAGCAAATAAAATATTTAACGGGAGCCGGGATGTGGTGTTTTCCTGCTTTGTTGGGATTCCCCCCCCCGGTTTTCCAGGGAAAGGGGGATGGGATTGTCCCCTCCCCCCAAGAAATGGACCCCAAAACCCCCCTTGAGCCCCCGGAACCTCCCCGAAGCCCCTCTTGGCTCTCCCCCGAGCCCCCGGGACCCCCAGGTTCCCCTTGGCCCCCCCAGATCCCCCCAAACCCCCCCAGATCCCCCCTGATCCCCCCAGATCCCCCCAGATTCCCCCCAAATCCCCCCCAGATCCCCCCTGATCCCCCCAAATCCCCCCCGATCCCCCCAAGCCGCTCCGGCCCCGCCCCTCTGGGCGTGGCCACAGCTCCAAGCCCCGCCCACCCCGCGATGGCCACGCCCCCGAACACTCCCGTCGCCTCCTCGTGACGTCATCGCCGCGCGCCCCTTCCCCGCAAGGCCCCCAGCGCGGCGCTCCCGGGGGGCTGCCCCGGGCGGTGCCTGTCCCGGTGCCCGTTCCCGGTGTCGGCCCCGCTCCCGGTTCATCCCCGCCCCATCCCGCCCCATCCCCGCCCCATCCCCAGCCCCGCGATGTCTCCGTGGGGCCGCTGCCCGCTGGTCGAGGACAGTTTCAGCCGGCTGGGCTCGCAGAGTAAACGTGTACGGGCTGACGGCGCTGGCGGGGCCCGGGGGGGGCCCGGGGGGGGCCCCGGGGGGCTCCTGGCGGCCGCGCTCAAGGGGAAGGTGCTGCTGTTCCGGTACCTGCAGCTGCGGCCCCGCCTGCGGCCCCTGGCCCGCGAGATGCAGTTCACCTACATCCCCGGTACCGGGGCCGGGGCGGGGCTGGGGGGGTCTGAGAGGTCCTGGGGGGGATTTAGGGGGGTCTGGGGGGGTCTCAGGGGGTCCGGGGGGGTTTGGGGGGGATTTGGGGGTCGCAGAGGGGGCTGGGGGATCTGGGAGCGTCTCAGGGGGATCTGGGGGGGTCCTGGGGGGATCCGGGGTCTCAGAGGGGGCTGGGGGGATTTGGGGGGCATTTGGGGGGGGTCTCAGGGGGTTCTGGGGGGGATCTGGGGGTCTCAGAGGGGCTGGGGGTCCCCGGGGGTCGTGAAGGGTCACGGGGAGGGGCCGGGGGGTGGATTTTGGGGGGGGGTCAGGGGGGGTTGGGGGGAGCTCCCGGTCGATTTTGGGGGGGTCCCGGGGGGTCCCCGCCCCCCCTGAGCGCCCCTCCCCCCTCAGTGGATGCCGAAATCGTCTCCATCGATTCCTTCCCCAAATCCCCCCCCCAGCGCGGCCTCGTCGTCGGCATCACCTTCATCAAGGTGGGGGGTCCGGGGGGGTTTGGGGGGCCCGGGGGGGTTTGGGGGGGATTTTGGGGGGGGCCAAGGGGGGGTCTCGAGGGGTCCCAGGGTGGTTGGGGGGGGGCCTCAAGGGGTCCTGGGGGGGTCCCGGGGGGTCCCAGGGGGTCTCGGGGGGGTCTCAGGGTGTTCTGGGGGTCTCAGGGTGTTTTGGGGGGGTCTGGGGGGGTCTCAGGCTGTTTTGGGGGGTCTGGGGGGGTCTCAGGCTGTTTTGGGGGGGTCTCAGGGGGGTCTCAGGGTGCTCTGGGCTCCCCAGGACTCGGGGGACAAGCCCAGCCCCTTCCTGAACATTTACTGCGACTACGAGCCCGGCTGCGAGTTCGACCTCGACTCCGTGGCCCGTGAGTGACCCCAAAATGGGGCTGGGACCCCCAAAATGGGGCTGGGACCCCCAAAAACGGGGCTGGGACCCCAAAAAATGGGGCTGGACCCAAAAATGGGGCTGGGACCCTCAAAAATGGGGCTGGGACCCCAAAAAACGGGGCTGGACCCCAAAACGGGGCTGGGGACCCCAGAACGGGGCTGGGACCCCCAAAAAGGGGCTGGGACCCCCAAAAACGGGGCTGGGACCCCAGAACGGGGCTGGGACCCCCAAAAACGGGGCTGGGACCCCGAAATGGGTTCAGGACCCCCCGAAAAGGGCTCCTGCCCCCACTTTTCCCCCCCCAGAAAGTTGCCTGAACCTGGAGCTTCGCTTCACCCCCTTCCAGCTGTGCCACGCCCAGTGAGTGCCCCCCAAATCCCCCCAAAATCCCCCCAAATCCCCCCAAAATCCCCCCAATCCCCCCAAGGCCCGGCATGGCCTGAAATGGCCCCGAATGCGCAGGGTCCGGGTGGGGGAGCGCCTGGAGACGGTGTTCCTGCTGAGCGGGAACGACCCCGGCATCCACCTGTACCGGGAGGTGAGAGCCCAAAAACCCCAAAATCCAAAAAAACCCTGAAATCCCCCCCAAATCCGGCTGGGATCCACCTGTACCGGGAGGTGAGAGCCTAAAAACCCCCAAAAAACCCTGAAATCCCCCCCCAAATCCACCCAGGAACCCCCAGATTCCACCTGTACCGGGAGGTGAGAGCCCAAAAACCCCAAAATCCAAAAAAACCCTGAAATCCCCCCAAATCCGGCTGGGATCCACCTGTCCCGGGAGGTGAGAGCCCCAAATCCCCCCCCAGATTCACCCGAAATCCCCCCCAAATCCTCCCGGGAACCCCCAAATTCCACCTGTACCGGGAGGTGAGACCCTAAAATCCCCCAAATCCCCCTGAATCCCCCCAAACGCCCCGGGAAGGCGCCAGTTTTCCGCTGTTTTCCCAGAATCCCGGCTCGCACCAGTTCGAGGAGCAGCCGGTGCAGCTGCTCTTCCCGGAGCTCCAGGACGTTCCCAGCAAGTACGGCCCCTCGGCCGCCCTTTCCCTCCGCTTGCCCCGTTTCCCTCGGATTTTCCCTGCTTTTCCCACTTTTCCCCTGTTTTTCTGATTTTTCCCTGCTTTTTCTCCCCTCTTTTCTCTGCTTTCCCCCATTTTCCTGGTTTTCCCCTGGTTTTCCCTGGATTTTCCCATCTTTCCCCCATTTTCCTTGGATTTTCCCTGGTTTTCCAATTTTTTCCCTGATTTCCCCCCGTTTTTCCCCATTTTCCCCTGTTTTTCTGATTCTTCCCTGCTTTTTCTCACCTTTTCTCCCCGTTTTCCCCTATTTTCCTGTTTTCCCCCCATTTTTCCTGTATTTTCCCTGATTTCCCCTGGTTTTCCCTGGACTTTCCCTGGATTTTCCCTGGATTTTCCCATCTTTTCCCCAATTTCCCTCGGTTTTCCTCTCATTTTTCCCTTTTTCCCCCCTTTCCCTCTGCAGTGTCCTGTGGCTCGATGTCCAGCCCGTGCCCGGCTCCGGCCATCGCCTCTCGGCCCTGGGCTGCCAGAGCGGCTTCGTGCGCGTGGCGCGCGTGGACCAGGACTCCCGAGGTGCCCAAATCCCCCGTTCCCAATTCCCGCCGGGAATTCCCGCCGGGAATCCCCCCGAGCCCCTCCCCCATCCCAGTTCATCCCATTGTCCCGCTGGGATCCAGCTGGGAGCGGGGCCGGGGCGGCCCAAGGGCGGCTCCCGGATCCATCCCGGCCCCATTCCCGCTTTTCCCTGGGAAACCCCACAATTCCCACCGGGAATTCCCACTCCTATCCGAGTTTGTCCCGCCGGGATGGATCCAGCGCGGGGATTTGGGGCATCCTGGCCCCAATTCCCGGCCCCAATTCCCAGCCCCATTCCCAGCCCCATTCCCAGCCCCATTCCCAGCCCCCATTCCCAGCCCCATTCCCAACCCCAATTCCCGGCCCCAATTCCCAGCCCCATTCCCAACCCCAATTCCCAGCCCCATTCCCAGCCCCAATTCCCAGCCCCATTCCCAGCCCCATTCCCAGCCCCATTCCCAGCCCCTCCCACCCCATTCCCAGCCCCAATTCCCGGCCCCATTCCCAACCCAATTCCCCGGCCCCATTCCCAGCCCCATTCCCAGCCCCAATTCCCAGCCCCAATTCCCAGCCCCATTCCCAACCCCTTTCCCGGCCCCATTCCCGGCCCCATTCCCGCTTTTCCCGGCATTCCCGGCGCCGGCAGCGGTGCTGCAGAGCTGGAGCGTGCAGCTGGACGGGCCCATCTCCACCGTGCTGCTCTTCCCGCTGCCCCCGGAGCCCCACGGTGAGGGAAGCCCGGGAGAACCCGGGAGAACCCGGGAAAAGCCCGGATCCGCCCCAAAATCCGCCCTGAGATCCCGCTTTTCCCGTGGGATTCCCCTCCCCGCAGAGGATCCCGAGGATCGCTGGAGCCTCCTGGTGAGCAGCGCCCTGGAGGCGGCCGTGGTTTATCGGTGAGCCCCGGCATTCCCGGCATTCCCAAAAATCTCCCAAATTCCTGCGGATTTCCCCTGAAACCCCCACGAAATCCCCCCAAAAATCCCCCCACCGAATCCCCCTTGGAAAACCCGGATTTGCCGTTGTCCCAAATCCCCGCTTTTCCCCCCAAATCCTCGGATTCTCAAATCCGCCGGAAAAACTCCGCACTTTTGAGGGAAAACCCGGCGGAATTCGAGTCTCTGGCGGCCAAAAAATGGCAATTGTGGGGAATTTCCCGGGAATTTCGGATCATCCGGATCCATCCCCCCCGGGGGGGGCTCGGGGGGTTGGGAAAATCGGGATCGCGGGGCCTCGTTCTGGGCGTGGGAAGGGCTGAAAACGGGGGAAAGGCTTGGGAGCCGCGGGGATTTTTGGGGAATTGGGGGATTTTTGGGGAGCTGCGGGAATTCTGCCGGAGCCAGGCGATCCTGCGGCGGGGCCTGGCGGAGCCGCTGGAGCTGCCGGGGAGCTCCGGCTCCGACGCCGTCGTCTGCGCCAAAGTCACCGACGTCGACTTCGACGGCGCCGCCGAGATCCTGCTCGGCACCTACGGCCAGGTGGGGATCCCGGGAACGCCGCGGCCTTCCCGAAAAAGGAGCCAGCCCGGGCTTCCCAGCACGGCTCCCAAATTCCCAGCACGGCTCCCAAATTCCCAGCACGGCCCCCAAATTCCCAGCATTGCCATAAAATTCCCAGCATGGCCCCCCGAACTCCCAGCATTGCCATAAAATTCCCAGTATTTCCCCTGAATTGCCAGCATTTCTCCCCAAAATTCCCAACATTTCTCTCCAAATTCCCAACATTCCCTCTGAATTCCCCCCATTCCCCCCGAATTCCCACCGTTCCCCCCAGATTCCCAACATTTCCACTGAATTCCCAACATTGCCCCAAAAATTCCCAACATTCCCCCTGAATTGCCCCCAAATTCCCCCCTTTCTCCCCAAATTCCCACCGTTTCCCCCAAGTTTCCCCCACTTTTTCTCCAATTTCCCCCAATTCACACGGATTTCCCACCAAATTCTCGACATTCCCCCCAGATTTCCCCAATCCTCCCGAATCTCCCCCAAAATCCCTGAAACCCCCCCCCAGGTTTTCCCCAATTTCCCCTAAAATCCCCCCAAATTTTTGCATTTTCCTCCGAACCCGCCCCAAAATCCCCAAATTCCCCCGTTTTCCCCCCCAAATTCCCCGTTTTTCCCAGGAGCTGCTGTGTTACAAATATTTCGGGGCCAATTCCGGCGGATCCGGGCAATTCCGGCCGCTCTGGGCCCGGCGCTTCCCCTCCCCCCTTCTGGCGCTGGAGCCGCTGGACCTGACGGGGGATGGGCTGCGGGAAATCGCCGTCGTCTGCCTGGGGGGGCTGCACGTGCTGCAGGTCAGGGGGGTCCCGCTTTGGGGCAAATTCCTGCCTTTTCGGGCAATTTCCCGCCCTTTCGGGCAATTTCCCGCCTTTTCGGGCAATTCCCGCCTATTCGGGCATCCCCGATCGCAGAGATTTCCCCCCAAAGTTCTGCGGTTTCTCCCCGATTTCCAAGGGGTTCTCCTCAAGTTTTGGGGTCTCTGTCCACCCCCCCCTCCCCCCCCGGATTCATCTCCAGAATCCCGTGGGGTCCCTGACCCAAAATTCCAAGGATTTCCCCCGAAATCCCTGAGTTTTTCCCCGGATTTCAGGGGGTGTTCCCCACGGTTTGGGGTCTCCACCCCCCTGGATTGACCCCCAGGGGAGGGGGGAGGGGGCGAACTTGGGGGTCCCAAAATTTTGGGGAGTTCCCGTCCCCGAATTCCAAGGAATTCCCCCAAAATTCAGGGGGTTTTCCCCCCAAATTCCCGAGGTTTTCCCCAAATTTCGAAGGGTTTCATCCAAATCCGGAGTCCCCGCCCCCGTTCCCGGCGTTCCCAACCCCTGGATCCAATTCCAGCTGTGAGAGGATCCCAAATTTGGCGGCGGGGCGGAGGTTCCCCAAAATTTGGGCGCCTCCCCACCCCCAAATCCCAGCGGTCTCCCCCAAATTCCCGAGGATTTCTCCAAATCCCAGCGTTTCTCCCCAAATCCCAGCGATTCCCAAGCGCCGGAGCTGCTCCCAGCTGCTCTTGGGGGGGAACGGGGGGATTCCCAAAATTTGGGGCATCCCCCCAAAATCGCCCCCAAATTGGCCTCCCCAGCACAGCCTGGAGCCGACGGCGCGGCTGCTCCGGGAGCGGCTCCGGCGGGAGCTGGAAAACCGGGAAAAGCAGCGGGAAAACCGGGAAAAGGAGCTGGAAAAGCGGGAAAAGGCGCTGGAAAACCGGGAAAAGGAGCTGGAAAAGCGGGAAAAGGCCGAGGAAGAGCGGGAAGAGGCCGAGGAAGAGCGGGAAGAGGCCGAGGAAGAGCGGGGCGCGGGGCCGCGCCCCCCCAGCCCCCCGGAATCCAAATAAAAACCTTCCCGAAACCGTGCCCGGAATTCCTGGGAATCCCGGGGGGGGTTTGGGGGCCCGGGGGGTTTTGGGGTCCCCGAAAGGTCCCTGGGGGAGGAATTTGGGGTCCCGAGGGGGAACTGGGGGGGGGTCCGGGGGGAATTTGGGGAGGATTTGGGGGTCCCCAAAAGGGGCGGAGACCCCCAAATTTGGGGGGGGGGGGGAGGGGGGACGAGAGGAGCCCCCAAATTGGGGGGATGGTGCTGGGGGGGGGCTGGGGGTCCCCAAAGGGGTTTTGGGGGGGTCCGGGGGCGTTTTGGGGGTCCCGGGGGCGTTCCCCGGGGTGGGGGCGGGGCCGGGGCCGTTCCCGCCCCTCCCCCCGCGCTCCGCCCCTCCCCCCCCCCAAGTGGAAGCTTTAACGGCGGCGGCGGCGGGAGCGGACCCGGGGGGGAACAGGTAGGAGGAGGGGGGGGGCTCCCCAAAACCCCCCCGGGACCCCGAACCCCCCGACCCCCCCGCCCATCCCCCCGCCCCCGGGACCCCCCGGCCCCGCCCCCACCCCGGGTTTGGGGGGGAATCGGTGGAATTGGGGTGGGGGGCGCGGGGGGGCTCGGGGCGGGGGCCGTTCCCACGGGGGGAGGGGGCAGGGAGGGATGAGCCCCCCCGGAGCCCCCCGGCTATTTCCCTAAAAATCGCCGGGAATTGGGAAAATCTTCCCGAGATTCGGGCTGGGAACAGGTGGGTGGGGGGGGGGGGGGAGGGGGGGCAGCGATTCCGCCCGAATTCCCAGAAATTCCCCCAATTCCCGCGGATTTCCCCAATTCCCCCCGTTTTTCCTGATTTCCCCCAAATCCCCCCCGGATTTCCCGGAATTCCCCCGATTCCCTCACGTTTTTCCCGGATTTTCCCCCGAACGGCCCCGAAATTCCCCATTTCCCCCCCGAAATTCCCCCAAATCTCCCCCGGATTTGCTCGAATTCCCCAAATTTTCCCCTCGTTTCCCCCGAATTCCCCAAAATTCCCCCAAATTTCCCCAACTCCCCCCCCCGGATTCCACCGAAATTCCTCAGATTTCCTCCCAAAATCCCCGAATTCCCCAGAATCTCCCCAGAATTTTCCCCAAATTCACCCGAATCCCCCAAATTCCCTCGATTTCCCCCCCAATTTCCCTGGAATTCCTGAAATTCCCCACGATTTCCCCCAAATCTCCCGAATCCTCCCAAATTCCTCATTTTTCCCCCCCAAAGGCCTAAAATTTCCCCACATTTTCCCCAAATTCCCCAGAATTTCCCTGAATCTCCCTGAATTCCCACAAATCCCCCACATTTGGGCTCAAGATCCCAAAATTCTCCCCAATTTCATCACTTTTCCCTCAAAATTCCCCTGAATTCCCCCAGATTCCCCGAATTTTCTTGAAATTCTCCCCATTTTCCCGGAATCCCCCCCCCAAATTCTCCCAAATTCCCTCTGATTTCCCGGAATTCCCACAAAAATCCCCCCATTTCCCTGAATTCCCCCCGAATTCCCCGCATCTCCTTCCAAATTCCTGAAATTCCCTCCCATTCTCCAAATTCCCCCAAATTCCCTCTCATTTCCCCCAAATTCCCACATTTCCCCCCTTCGTTTCCCACAAATTCCCCACATTTTGGCCCAAATTCCCTCAATTCTTGCAGCTTTCCTGGAATTCCCCCACATTCCCCCCGAAATTCCCCCAGATTTTCCCAGATCCCTCCAAATTCCCCCAAAATCCCCCCAAAATTCCCCCAAATCCTCCCGATTTTCCCTGAATCCCTTCAAATCTCCCAAATTCCTCCAAATCCTGCAAACCCCTCCCCCCCAAATCCCCAAATTTCCTCCATTTCCCTCAAATTCCCCCCAAATTCCCCTCGGATTCCCCCCAAAATCCAACATTTCCCCAGAATTTCCTTCAAATCTCCCGAATTCTCCCAATTCCTACAAATCTCTCCCCGAAATCTCCCAAATTCCTGCGAATTGCCCCCCAAATTCTGCCCAAATCCTCACAAAATCCCAGAAATCCCCCCCCAAAATTCCCCAAAATCCCCCAAATTCCCCCCAAACCCCTTTTCCCCTCCCCCACCCCCCCTCCTCTCCCCCCCACCGAATCCCCCTCGGAAAACCCGGATTTGCCGTTGTCCTAAATCCCAGCTTTTCCCCCCAAATCCTCGGATTCTCAAATCCGCCGGAAAAACTCCGCACTTTTGAGGGAAAACCCGGCGGAATTCGGGTCTCTGGCGGCCAAAGGTCGCAATTTGGGGGAATTTCCCGAGAATTTGGGACCATCCGGATCCATCCCCCCCGGGGGGGGCTCGGGGGGTTGGGAAAATCGGGATCGCGGGGCCTCGTTCCGGGGGCAAATCCCCGAAAATTGGGAAAATCCTGGGGAATTAAGGAAAATCCCCGGAAACTGGGGCAAATCCGCGGGGATTCGGGAAAATCCCGGCCCCGGCCCCACGGCTGCGGCCCCGCGGGGGTCCCGGGGTTAATTAACGGCGGGGCATAAAAGAGCGTTAATTGCATTAATGGGGGGGGGGGGATTTGGGGCGGGGATGGGGCGGGGGGTGGGGCAGCGCTGGGGGCGGGGGGAGCTGTGGGGCGGAGCTGTGGGGTCGGGGGGAGCTGTGGGGCGGAGCTGTGGGGTCGGGGGGAGCTGTGGGGCGGAGCTGTGGGGCCGTGGTGTGGGGCGGAGCTGTGTCTGTCCCCCCACCGGCCCCACAGCGCTGCCCCACGGCTCCCCCCGTTCCCTGCCTCCGTGGGGTGGGGATGGATCCGGGGGCGGGGATGGATCCGTGGGGCGGGGATGGATCCGTGGGTCAGGGATGGATCCGTGGGGCCGGGTTGGATCTGTGGATCGGGGTTGGATCTGTGGATCGGGGTTGGATCCGTGGGGCGGGGATGGATCCGGGGGTCAGGGTTGGATCCGTGGGTCAGGGATGGATCCGTGGGGCCGGGATGGATCCGTGGGTCAGAGTTGGATCCGTGGGGCCGGGATGGATCCGTGGGGCCGGATGGATCCGTGGGGCGGGGATGGATCCGGGGGTCAGAGTTGGATCCGTGGGGCCGGGTTGGGATCTGTGGGGCCGGGTTGGATCTGTGGGGCGCGGGATGGATCCGTGGGGCGGGGATGGATCCGGGGGTCAGGGTTGGATCCGTGGGGCCGGGATGGATCCGTGGGGCGGCCCCTCCTCCCCCGGCCGGATTTGGGGGTCCCTCCTCCCCGCCCCTCCCCCCTCCATTCCCCGTTTCCATGGAAACCGCGCAGTTGCCAAGGAGGAGCCGGAGCCGCCCCCGCACCCGAAACCCCCCCGGATCCAACCCCGATCCACGGGATCCAACTCTGACCCAGGATCCAACCCTGACCCCCGGATCCATCCCTGACCCCGGAGCCAACCCTGACCCCCGGATCCATCCCTGACCCACGGATCCAACCCTGACCCCCGGATCCATCCCTGACCCCTGGATCCAACCCTGACCCACGGATCCACCCTGACCCCCGGATCCATCCCTGACCCCCGGATCCAACCCTGACCCACGGATCCAACCCTGACCCCCGGATCCAACCCCGATCCACGAATCCAACTCTGACCCAGGGATCCAACCCCGATACACGGATCCATCCCTGACCCACGGATCCAACCCCACCCCACGGATCCAACCCTGACCCACGGATCCAACCCCGATCCACGGATCCAACCCCGATCCGCAGATCCATCCCTGACCCACGGATCCACCCCTGACCCCCGGATCCAAACCTGACCCACGGATCCAACACTGCCCCACGGATCCATCCCTGACCCATGGATCCAACACTGCCCCATGGATCCATCCCCACCCCATGGATCCAATCCCGACCCACGGATCCAACCCTGACCCACAGATCCAAACCTGACCCACAGATCCATCCCAACGTCACATCCCTGATCCATTGCCACACCCCAGCCCCACACCTCAGCCCCATGGATCCATCCCAACCCCATATCCCAGCCCCATATCCCAGCCCCATATCCCATATCCCAGCCCCCCATCTCAACCCTATATCCCAACCCCATATCCAGCCCCACATCCCAGCCCCATATCCCTGATCCCACATCCCATATCCCATACCCCGTACCCCATATCCCACACCCCTGACCCCACATCCCCGATCCCACACCCCGGATCCCGGATCCCCGATCCCACACCCTGGATCCCGGATCCCTGATCCCAGACCCCTGACCCCACATCCCCGATCCCACACCCCAGATCCTGGATCCCCGATCCCACACCCTGGATCCCGGATCCCCGATCCCACACCCCGCCTCCTCTCTCCCGCAGGCTCCTCCAGGGGGCGCCATGGCGGCGCTGGGCCCGGCGCTGGCGGCCTGGCTGCTGCTGAGCCCGCGGGGCTGCGGGGCCGCGGCCGACGGCCCCAACGGGACGTGCCGGGGCTCGGCGCGGTGCCAGCCCGGTGTCCTCCTGCCCGTGTGGCAGCCGGACGAGCCGGCGGCCGGGGACAAGGCCGCGCGCGCCATCGTCTACTTCGTGGCCATGATGTACCTGTTCCTGGGCGTGTCCATCATCGCCGACCGCTTCATGGCGTCCATCGAGGTGATCACGTCGCGCGAGAAGGAGATCACGGTCACCAAGGCCAACGGCGAGACCAGCGTGGGCACCGTGCGCATCTGGAACGAGACCGTGTCCAACCTGACGCTGATGGCGCTGGGCTCGTCGGCGCCCGAGATCCTCCTGTCGCTCATCGAGGTGTGCGGCCACCGCTTCCAGGCCGGCGAGCTGGGCCCGGGCACCATCGTGGGCAGCGCCGCCTTCAACATGTTCGTGGTGATCGCCGTGGTGCGTGTACGCCATCCCGGCGGGCGAGAGCCGCCGCATCAAGCACCTGCGCGTCTTCTTCGTCACGGCCTCCTGGAGCATCTTCGCCTACATCTGGCTCTACCTCATCCTGGCCGTCATCACGCCGGGCGTGGTGCAGGTGTGGGAGGCCTTCCTCACGCTGCTCTTCTTCCCAGCCTGCGTGGTCTTCGCCTGGGCGGCCGACAAGCGCCTGCTCTTCTACAAGTACGTCTACAAGCGCTACCGCGCCGACCCGCGCAGCGGCATCATCATCGGCACCGAGGCCGAGCGCCCGCCAAGGACCTGGAGGCTGACGGCGGCTTCCCGGCGCTGCCCGAGCCCGAGCCAGCGCCGCCTCGCCCTCGCCCACGCCCGAGGAGAAGGAGCTGGACGAGAGCCGGCGCGAGGTGATCCAGATCCTCAAGGACCTGAAGCAGAAGCACCCGGAGAAGGAGCTGGAGCAGCTGCTGGACGCTGCCAACTACATGGCGCTGGTGCACCAGCAGAAGAGCCGCGCCTTCTACCGCATCCAGGCCACGCGGCTCATGACTGGCGCCGGCAACGTGCTGAAGAAGCACGCGGCCGAGGCGGCGCGGCGCTCGCCCGCCCTGCCCGGCGAGGACGACGAGGACGACGAGGAGGACGAGGCCTGCAGCCGCATCTTCTTCGAGCCGTGCCTGTACCACTGCCTGGAGAACTGTGGGCCCGGTGACGCTGGCCGTGGCCTGCCAGCAGGGCCTGGGCGCCAACCACACCTTCTACGTGGACTTCCGCACCGAGGACGGCTCGGCCAAGGCGGGCTCGGACTACGAGTACAGCGAGGGCACCCTGATCTTCAAGCCGGGCGAGACGCGCAAGGAGCTGGCCATCGGCATCATCGACGACGACATCTTCGAGGAGGACGAGCACTTCTTCGTGCGGCTGCTGAACCTGCGCGTGGGCGACGCCGAGGGCATGTTCGAGGCCGACTCCGACGACCACCCCAAGGGCAAGCTGGTGGCGCCGCTGGTGGCCACGGTGACCATCCTGGACGACGACCACGCCGGCATCTTCGGCTTCCGCGAGCGCTCGGTGCGCGTCAGCGAGTGCCAGGGCCACGTGGAGGTGACGGTGGTGCGCAGCTCCGGTGCCCGCGGCACCGTCATGGTGCCCTTCCGCACCGTGGAGGGACGGCGCGCGGAGGAGGCGTCGACTACGAGGACGCCAGCGGGGAGCTGGAGTTCCGCAACGACGAGACGGCGTGAGGGCCGGGGGCACGGGGGCTGGGGGAAGAGGAGGAGGGTGGTGGGAGCGGGTGGATGGGGGATGGATCACGGATGGATGGGTGGGTGGAGGTGGGAGAGGAAGAGGATGGGTGGGTGGGTGGATGGGTGGATGGATGGAGATGGAAGAGGATGGATGAGTGGATGGATGGATGGATGGATGGATGGAGGGATGGATGAAGAGGAAGGACAAGGATGGATCAAGGATGGATGGAGATGGAAGAGGATGGATGAATGGATGAGTGGATGGATGGATGGATGGATGGATGGATGGATGGAGAGGGAAGAGGATGGATGGATGGATGGATGGATGGATGGATGGATGGATGGATGGATGGATGGATGGATGGAGAGGGAAGAGGATGGATGGATGGATGGATGGAGAGGGAAGAGGATGGATGGATGGATGGATGGAGAGGGAAGAGGATGGATGGATGGATGGATGGAGATGGAAGAGGATGGATGGATGGATGGATGGAGATGGAAGAGGATGGATGAGTGGATGGATGGATGGATGGATGGGTGGTGAGGGACACGGGTGGATGAAGAATGGACCACGGATAAACGGATGGATGGAAATGGAAGAGGAAGAATGGATGATGGTGGCGATGGATGGAGATGGACGATGACGATGGTGGCGATGGACGGCTGGACGGAGATGCACGGTGATGATGACAATGGATGATGGAAGATGATGATGAGGATGATGGTGGTGACGATGATGGTGATGATGATGATGAGGATGATGGATGATAGAAGATGATGATGATGATGGTGATGATGATGATGAGGACGATGACGATGGATGATGGAAGATGATGATGATGATGATGATGATGGTGGTGACAATGATGAGGACAATGATGATGGATGATGGAAGATGATGATGATGACGACGATGGTGGTGATGATGATGAGGACGATGATGATGATGATGGTGACGATGACGACCCTGACGCTGAGGGTGCCCCGTGTCCCGCCCCAGGAAGACGCTGCAGGTGAAGATCGTGGATGACGAGGAGTACGAGAAGAAGGAGAATTTCTTCATCGAGCTGGGGACGCCGCGCTGGCTCAAGCGCGGCATCTCGGGTACGGGGACACCGCGGGGACACCGGGGTCACTGCGGGGTCACTGCGGGGTCACGGGGGTCTCACCGCTGTCCCTCCCCTCTCTCCTCAGCTCTTCTGCTCGCCCAAGGTAGGAGCCTTCGGCCTCGGCCTCGGACCCGTCCCATGACCATGGATGTCCCCATGACCGTGTATGTCGCCGTGTCCCCACGCCGTGTCCTCATGCCACGTCCCCATGCCCCCGTCACGTCCCCACCTCATGGTCCCAATGTCCCCCTGACGTGTCCCCGTGGTCACGCCCCGTCCCCACCTTGTGTCCCCACCTTGTGTCCCCACGTCCCTTCAATGGCCACACAACATCCCCACACGTTGTCCCCGTGCTGTGTCCCCATCACCTTGGGTCACATTCCCATGACCATGCCACGTCCCCATGTTGTGTCCCCATGCCGTGTCCCCGTGACCTCGTGCCACGTGCCTGTGCCCACCCCGTGTCCTCCCGTTGTGTCCCGTGCCCACCCCGTGTCCTCCCGTTGCATCCCGTGCCCACCCCGTGTCCTCCCGTTGTGTCCCGTGTCCCCACGGCCGTGCCACGCCCCCGCCGCGGGTCCCCGGTGACGTCCCCGGCGTGTCCCCGCAGGGGACGGGGAGCGGCAGCTGTCGGCCGAGGAGGAGGAGGCGCGGCGCATCGCCGACATGGGCAAGCCCGTGCTGGGCGACAACCGGCGCCTCGAGGTGGTCATCGAGGAGTCCTACGATTTCAAGGTGGCGTGGGGGACGCGGGGGGGGGGGGAGGCGCAGGGGGGCGCGGCCTGACCCCCCCGTGCCCCCGATGTCCCCAGAACACGGTGGACAAGCTGATGAAGAAAACCAACCTGGCCACCGTCATCGGCACCCACTCGTGGCGCGAGCAGTTCCTGGAGGCCATCACCGTCAGCGCAGGTGGCGCGGGGTCCCTGAGGGGTCCCTGGGGTGTCCCCTGAGCGGCCACGGGGTCCCCCCACCATCCCCAGGGTCCTCAGGGTCACCGTCAGCGCCGGTGGCAGAGGGTCCCCAGGGTGTCCTTGGCATCCCCTTGGTGTCCCCAGGGTCCTCTCAGGGTCCCCAGTGTCCACCCTTTGGCCACCACCTTGGTGCCGCCACCCCGGGACCCCCACCCTGGTGTCACCCACCACCACCCTGGTGTCACCCACCACCACCCTGGTGACCTCAACCCTTGGCCACCGCCCTGGGGACACTCGCTGGCGCCAGCACCCTTTGGCCACCCCTGGGAGCCCCCCGGCCGCGGTGCCCCCGTGACCCCGCCGTGCCCCGCAGGTGACGAGGACGAGGATGACGAGGGCCGCGAGGAGCGGCTGCCGTCGTGCTTCGATTACGTGATGCATTTCCTGACCGTGTTCTGGAAGGTTCTGTTCGCCTGCGTCCCCCCCACGGCGCTGCTGGGGGGCTGGGCGGCCTTCGGCGTCTCCATCCTCCTCCTCGCCCTCCTCACCGCCCTCATCGGCGACCTCGCCGCCCACTTTGGCTGCACCCTCGGCCTCAAGGACTCCGTCAACGCCGTCGTCTTCGTCGCCCTTGGCACCTCCATCCCTGGTGAGGGACACTGGGGACACCGTGGGGACACTGGGGACACCGTGGGGACATTGGGGACACCATGGGGACATCATGGGGACACTGTGGGGACACTGGGGACACCATGGGGACATTGGGGACACCATGGGGACATCATGGGGACACTGTGGGGACACCATGGGGACACTGGGGACATCGTGGGGACACTGGGGATGCCGTGGGGACACTGGGGACACCGTGGGGACATTGGGGACACCATGGGGACAACAGGGTGGGATAAGGGACAGGACAAGGGACAGGGAGCCCAGGAGTTGAGGACTTGGCCGATGCCACCCCCGATGGCCCCAACGCCCCCAGGACTCTCAAAGGCCCCACGGACCCCAGCGTCCCCAACGGCCCCGATGTCCCCAGCGTGCCCCATGTCCCGCCGCCCCCCCCCCGAAGCCCTGGATGCCCCGGTGCCCGCGGTGTCCCCCGCGTGTCCCCAGCCGCGTCCCCGTGCCCACAGACACGTTCGCCAGCCGCGTGGCCGCGCTGCAGGACCCGTGCGCCGACGCGTCCATCGGGAACGTCACCGGCTCCAACGCCGTCAACGTCTTCCTGGGGCTGGGCCTGGCCTGGTCGGTGGCCGCCGTGTACTGGGCGGCGCAGGGACGTCCCTTCCGCGTCCCCCCGGGGACCTTGGCCTTCCCCGTCACCCTGTTCACCATCTTCGCCTTCCTCGCCATCGGGGTCCTGCTCTACCGGCGCCGGGCGCCCATCGGGGGCGAGCTGGGGGGGCCCCGCGCCCCCAAAGTGCTCACGGCCGGGCTCTTCCTGCTCCTCTGGCTCCTCTACGTCCTCTTCGCCAGCCTGGAGGCCTACTGCCACATCCAGGGCTTCTAACTGGGGGCACTGGGGGCACTGGGGGGCACTGGGGGGACAGAGGGACAAGGAGAGACCTGTGTCACCCCACAGTGCCACAGCCAGGGCTTTCTAACTGGGGGCACTGGGGGGACTGGGGGGGGGGGTGCTGGGGATGCTGGGAGGGACTGGGAGGGACTGGAGGGACTGGGAGCAGTGGGCAGCGGCAGGGGACACGAGGGGTGGCGGGAGGGTCCCTGGGGTCCCCCGATGTCCCTGGGTCACTTTGGGGTCCTCCCCGCGCCCCCCTCCCCCACCCCAGGGACCCTCCGGCCGCCTCAGGGACCCCCAGGACACCCCAAATTTCCCGCCGGGGACCCCCAAAACCCCTTCAGGGATCACCCAACCCCCCCCCCGAGCCCCAGCCCGACCCCCGGGGACCCCCGACCCCCCCCCAGGGACCCCCAAAACCCTTCAGTGACCCTCAACCCCCCGGGGACCCCCCCAAGCCCCTTTAGGGACCCTCGATTCTCCCCCCGGGACCCCCAGCCCCCCCTTGGGGGCCGTTTCTTATCTCGCAGCGTTTTGTAAGCGGGGGGTGGGGGAGGGGGCGCGGTGGGGGAGGGGCGCGACGGGGCGGGGGGGTGGGGGAGGGGCGCGGGGGGCTCCGGGAGCTGCGCCCCCCGAAAAAAAAAAAACCACAAAAAAAAACCCAAACCCCAAACCCGGCCCCGGCTGTGACTGAGTGCGACACCCGTGACGTCACGCGAGCCGTGACGTCACTCCCTGCTCCGCCCGGGTGACGTCACTCCCCAGCGCGGGAAGGCGGGAAGCGCCTGTCGCAAGCGAAGCGCTACCGTAAAGCGCGGCGCGTTCCCATGGCGGCCGACGCGCTGGGTGGCGTTACCATGGGAACCCTTCCCGGGTCCCCGAACCGCCAGGGGACCCCCGAAACCGCGCTGGGGACCCCCCCAAACCCCTCAGAGATGCCCGAAACCCCCGCGGGGAGCCCTCAGGGGCGGGGGGGCCGCTGGGGAGGGCTGCGTTACCATGGTTACCGCTGCGAGGGGCGGCGGTTCCGCGCAGAGCGGGGCGTTGTCCATGGCGACAGCCATCGGGGCGAGGGGGGGGCCGTAAGTGCGGGCAGGGGGGCGTGAAGCGCTCCGTTACCACGGTGATCGCCGTAAAGCGCGGGGCGGCCGTCGCGAACCGCGGAGTTGCCAAGGCGACGGCCGTGACGGGCCGGGTTGCCGTGGCGACGGCCCCGCGGGGCGGGCGGTGCCGTAAGGCGCATCCGCGTTGCCCAGCGACGGCCGCAAAGCGGCCGCGCGTTCGCGGCCAAGTGTCGCGTTGCCCGCGCCAGTCATGGCGGTGCCGAACGGGGCCGGGGGCCGCGGCCGCGACGGGCCCGGGGGGGCCCGGGGGGGGCTTGGGGGCCCGACGGGGCCCGGGGCCGGCACGGGGGGGCTGCGGGCCGACGGCCGGGCTCTACGAGCCAGCTCAAAGGGGCGAGTGGGGCCGCAAGAGCCCCAACCCTGGCAAGGTGCGGGGAGGCCCTGGGCCGGCTCAAGGTGAGATCGCGGGAAACCGGGGGGGCTGGGGGGCCTGGGGGGTCCGGGGCTCTGGGGCGCTCTGGGGGGCTCCCTCGGCCTTGGGGATCGCTGGGTTTGGGGGGACTGAGGGGAGAATTTGGGGTCCCTCGGGGCCGTCTCTGGGGGGGAGGGGCTCTGGGGTGGTCCCTGGAGGGGGGAGGGTCGGGGCAGCCCCGGGGCCTGAGGGGGGGCTCCCGGGATTTTGGGGATTCCCGGTAATTTTGGGTGCCCCAACCCCCCCTTTCCCCATTTCCGGTCTAACCCGTAAACACCAATTAACCCCGAAGCAGTAATTAACCCCAAGGCATTAATTAACTGGGTGAGTCGGGACTGGGGGCGCTCCGAGACCCCCCCAGAATCCCCCAAATCCCCCCCAGGTCGCTCTCCTGGACCTGAACTTCCTCCCCACCTCCGGCTCCTCCATGACCAAGCAGCAGCTGATCCTGGCCCGTGAGTGCCCAAAATGTCCCCAAACCCCCGCAAAAATCCCACTGGGATCCCGCCCAACATCCCCCTGACCCGTCCAGGATCCCGATCCCTGGAATTCCTGGGGGAAATCCTGGGATGTGGGGCGAGAGAAGCAGAGCGTGGGCATCGAATCCCCGCAAAACGGCCCCAAATTCCCACAAAATTCTCCTCAAATCCCCCCCAAACGCCCCCAAATCCGCTCAGGACCCCACCTAGACCCCTCCCCACCTTTACCTGAGCCCGATTGCTGTCATTCCCGGGGGATATTCCTGGAAATCAGGGAACACTGGAGCATCCTGAGGAAGGACATGCCCCTCAGATCCCACCCAAACCCCCTCAAATCCACCCAAACCTCCCCAAATCCCACCCAAACCTCCCCAGATCCCACTGAAACCCCACCAGATCCCACCCAAAACCCCCAAATCCCCCCAGATCCCCCCAAATCCCACCCAAACCTCCCCAGATCCCACTCAAACCCCACCAAATCCCCCCCAAATCCCCCCAGATCCCACCCAAATCCCACCCAAACCCCCAAATCCCCCCCAAACTCCCCAAATCCCACCCAAACCTCCCCAAATCCCACCCAAACCCCCCCAAATCCCACCCAAACCTCCCCAAATCCCACCCAAACCCCACCCAAACCCCCCAAATCCCCCCAAACCTCCCCAAATCCCACCCAAACCCCCTCAGATCCCACCCAAATCCCCCCAGATCCCACCCAAACCCCACCCAAACCCCCCAGATCCCCCAAAATCCCACCCAAACCTCCCAGATCCCACTCAAACCCCACCAGATCCCACCCAACCCCCGCCAAACCTCCCCAGATCCCACCCAAACCTCCCCAAATCCCACCCAAACCCCCTCAGATCCCACCCAAACCCCCCTAGATCCCACCCAAACCCCACCCAACCCGCCCCCAGGATGCCCCCAGGACCCCCAGGGGACCCCTGCCAGCCTTTCCCCGACCGCGGTGCCGTCGTCCCCAGGGGACATCCTGGAGATCGGGGCGCAGTGGAGCATCCTGAGGAAGGACATCCCGTCCTTCGAGCGCTACATGGCGCAGCTCAAGTGTTACTACTTCGACTACAAGTGAGTCTGCCCGAGGGGGGGATTCATTCCCAGGACTCATTCCCAGGATCTGGGAGCTCCCAGACCCCCCTCCCCCCGCTCCCCAATCCCAGAACATCCCGGAATTCCGCAGGGAGGAGCTGCCGGAGTCGGCGTCCCGGCACCAGCTGCTGGGGCTGAACCTGCTGTTCCTGCTGTCCCAGAACCGCGTGGCCGAGTTCCACACGGAGCTGGAGCGGCTCCCGGCCCCCGACATCCAGGGAAACCTCTTCATCCGGCACCCCGTGTCCCTGGAGCAGGTCTGGGAACGCCCCGGGGGCTCCGGGGCCGGGATTCGGGGCTGGAATTCCGGGCTGGAATCCAGAGCAGCGTCTTGGCGCGGGTTTGGGGGAGTTTTGGGGGTCCCCGTGGAATTTTGGGGATCCCTTGGGAATTTAGAGGGTTCTCGGGGGGGGCCTGAGGGGGCTTAGGGGGGAATTGGGGGGGATTTGGGGCTGGAATTCCACCTGGAGCTGGAGCAGCTCCCGGACCCCAACATCCAGGGGAGCTTCTCTGTGCAGGTTTGGGGGATTCCTTGGGATTTTCAGGGAGTTCTGACTCGTTCTTGGGGTGTTTTGACCATTCTTGGGGTGCTTTGCCCATTTTTTGGGGGGTGTTTTACCCCATTTTGGGGTGTTTCGCCCATTTTCGTCCCCAGTACCTGATGGAGGGCAGCTACAACAAAGTGTTCCTGGCCAAGGGCAACATCCCAGCAGAGAGCTACACCTTCTTCATTGACATCCTGCTGGACACCATCAGGTCTGGGACCCCAAAAACCCCCAAATCACCCCAAAACCCCCCCTGAAGTATCCCCAGAACCCACCCCAAACCCCTCACCGGGGCACAGTTCCATCTTCGTCGCTGCTGTCCTGCTGGACAGCAGCGGGTCCGGGACCCCAAAAACCCCTCTGCGCCCCCAAAACTCCCCTCAAAGTCCCCAATATTCACCCAAAACTTCTCAGACCCCCTCTGAGCCCCAAACCCCCTCTGAGCCCCCCAAACCCCGTTTCCCCAGGGATGAGATCGCCGGCTGCATCGAGGCCGCCTACGAGCGGATCCTGTTCCCCGAGGCCGCGCGGATCCTGTTCTTCAGCTCCCCCCGGAAAATGACCGACTACGCCAAGAAGGTGCCAAAGCACCCCGAAAACCACCCTGAAATACCCCCAAACGCCCTGAAACCACCCCGAAATCCACCCTGAAATACCCCAAAACACCCTGAAACCACCCCAAAACACCCGACACCACCCCAAAAACCACCCCGAAACACCCCAATAACACCAAAAAACTCCCCCAAACCACCCTGAACACCCAAACCCACCCTGAAATACCCCAAACCACCCCAAAATACCCCCCAAACCCACAGGGAAGGAGCCCAAAACTCCCTAAAAACCACCCCAAAATCCACCAGGAAGGACCCTAAAACCCCATTGGAGCTCTCCAGTATCCCCCAAATCCTCTCTAAGGCCCCCCCAAACCCCTCAATATCTTCCCCAAACATCCTTTGACCCCCCCCAAACCCCTGATATCCCCTCCTAACCCCTTCTAAGCCCCCCCAAACCCCCCCAATTCCCCAGAACCCCCTCGAGCCGCCTCCGAGGCACCCACAAACCCACGAGGATCTGCCCCAAACCCCCTCCAATTCCCCCAAATCCCCCCCAAAACCCCCCGGAATTCGCCCCTAACCCTCTTTTTCCCCCCGTTTTCCCAGCGGGGTGGGTGCTGGGCCCCTCCAACTATTACAGCTTCGGGGGCGGCAGCAGAAGGCCGAGGACCCCCCGATCCCGTCCACGGAGCTGGCCACACAGGTGATCGAGTACGCCCGCAGCTGGAGATGATCGTCTGAGGGGCGGCCCCAAAACCTTCCGCTTCCCCTTCCTTCCCCCTTTATTCGCATTTTTTCCGCCTTTTTTTCCGCCTTTCCTCGTGGTTTTTTCGAGTTTAAAGTGGGTTGGGTTTTGTTTTTTGGGGAGGGGAGGGTTTAACTGTTCGAAGATGATTTGGGGAGGTTCAGAGTGGTCCCCCCACATTGAGACCCCCTCAAACCTCCCTGGACTTGCCAAATCCCCCCAGCTCCCGTTTATTCCCCTTTAATCCCTCATTTTTTTGCGTTTTTGGGAGGGGTTTAAACATTTAAAGTGGTTTTTCAGGAGGATTAATTGTTAAAAGATGGTTTTGGGGGGGGTCTCGATGTGGGGGGACCACTCTGAAACTCCTGAGACCCCCCAAATCCCCATTTATTCCCTTTTTTCTCTCATTTTGTTGCATTTTGGGGGGGTTCAGTGATGTAAAGGGGGGGTTTGGGTTGGGATTTCAGTGTATGGACCCCCCAAAACCCCCTGGAATACCTCAGACCCCCAAATCCCCCTTTAACTCCCATTTCCCGCATTTTTGGGAGGTTTAACAAATCCAGAGGTTCTTTTAAGGGGTCCCCGGTGTGGGGGGATTTGGGGACGCCCCCCCCGCACCCCCTTTTTGGGCAGAATCGGGGGGGCTGAGCCCCCTCCCCCAAAAAATTACCTCCAAAATGTTGTTTCAATAAATTGCTGGAGCCGGAGTGAGGCGGTTTGGGGGGTTCGGGGTCGTTTGGGGACATTTTGGGGCCGTTTCGTTCCCGGGGGGGCTCCG
Source organism: Corvus cornix cornix (assembly GCF_000738735.6). Lineage (NCBI taxonomy): Eukaryota > Metazoa > Chordata > Aves > Passeriformes > Corvidae > Corvus > Corvus cornix. Next base: position 100,020 of record NW_024108681.1, read on the forward strand.
GACCCCCGAATTGGGGAAGGGGCGGTACCGGCCCCCTCACGGGGAGGCTCCGCCCCCTGTCTCCTGATTGGCTGAGAGCGTCCGGGCCGCGCGCTGATTGGCCGCGGTGCAGCCGAAACCCGGAAGCGGCTCTGCCCGGGAAAGAAGGCGCGCTCTGCTAGACCGGCGCGAATGAAAGGGCTGAGCTGATTGGGTGGCAAGTGGTGGGAATGAGAGGGGAGCGGTGATTGGTTGGAGTCGCGAGGCGGGGGTTGGAACGAGGTGAGGGGCGAGCGCGCTCCTGAGCGGGCGGGAAGGGGAAGGCCCAGTGCTCCCAGTTACCCCCAGTGCCCTCCCAGTTGCACCCTCAGTAAGCCTGGGGAGGAGGGGATGTTCCCATCTGAGCGATCTCCATTGGCGGGGCCCACACGCGCCGGCTAATCCCAAGGGAAACATGAGCAATCGACCAATCAGAGCGCGGCGTTGCGGGCGTGGGCGTTGATCGACGTGCGGCTGAGCCAATGAGCGAGCGGCATCCCCGGTGGGCGAGACCAGCGCTGCTTGAGACGAGCCAATCACGGCGGGATGATATTGATGGACGTCGCGCCACAGCACTGGCGGGAGGCGCCGCTGCCGAAGGGCGCTGTGGGAAGAGAGAGGCGGGGTCTGCGCGCTGAACAAGAAGAAGGGCGGGGCCTTGCCCTGAGAGGCAGCCTCTCCTCCAATCAGCGCGGTGGGCGGGCGGACCGTTGCGCGTGATGACCAATGATATTCTCAGAAGGTCGCTGATGGGCAGCTCAGCAGACCAATAGACGCACAGTTGCTTCTGCAGTTGGTCCAATCACAACGGCGTGGGGCGGTGCGGGTGTGGCGGGAACAGTGTTAGCCAATGGGATGCTCGGTCTGCCTTGATTGGCGTGTGGGCGGGCCAATGGGGGCGTGTCGTGGGCGGGACTGCGGAGCGGGGCGCCATGTCGCGGCGGCGGTGGCGCGGCCCTCAGGGCGCCGAAGGCGGCGGGCGCGGAGCCGACATGGGGAAGATGGCGGCGGGCGGCGGCGGCGGCGGCTCGGGCCGATACTACGGCGGCGGTGGCGGCGGCGAGGGCGGGAGGGCTCCTAAACGCCTGAAAAACCGAGAGCGCGGAGCCGCCGCCTCACGGGCCCGGTGGGCCGGGAGGGGCGGGCGGCGGGGCCGGAGCGGGAGGAGCGGTGAGAGCGGGGGCAAAGCGGGAAAGGAGCTTTTGTGTGGGGAGCGCCTTTTGTGGGGGGCAGAACAGGCTCTTGAGGGGGGGAAGAGCTCTGTGAGCGGGGTGAATATGGCGGCAGGGGCTGAGGGGGGTAAAGCAGCTCCTGTGAGGGAGCAAATGTGGAGGAAGAAGGGTCTGACGGGGCGAACGTGGCGGGAAGGGCTGAGGGGGCGTAAAAGACCCTCATTAGAGGTAAATGTGGGGAAGAGGAGCTGAGGGGGGGAGAAGAGACTCCCCTGAGGGGGAGAATGTGGGGAGGGGGGTTCTGAGGGGGCAAATGTGGCGGGAAGGGCTGGGGGGGGGTAAAAGACCCTTTTCGAGGGAGTGATCATGGGGGGCACTGCTGGGGGGGCAAATATTGAGGGGAAGGCAAATATCGAGGGGGTAAAACGCAGCTTTGAAGGGGTTCAATCTTAGGGGGTGCCAGGGGGGGTGAGCCCAGGCCTGTTTTAACTCGGCTTGGCCCCAAACCTGCGGGATTTTGGGGTGTCCCCGGGGATGTGGCAGGTCCCCAACCCAACGCAAGTGTCCCCAACCCCTCGGTGTCCCCCCCCAGGAGAATTATGAGGACCCCCACAAGACGCCGGCGTCGCCCGTGGTGCACATCCGCGGCCTCATCGACGGCATCGTCGAGGCCGACCTGGTGGAGGCGCTGCAGGAGTTCGGGCCCATCAGGTGGGGACGCTGCGGGGACACCAGGGTGGCCCTGGGGACGCTGCAGCGGCGGTGGCGACGCCGTGGCGGTGACGTTGGGGATGATATGGGGGTGACGCTGTGGTAGCAGTGCCAGTGAGCGATGCCGCGGTGACCAGGACAGTGCGGTCTGTGTGCTGACCCCGGGGTGGTGACGCCGCAGTGACGCCACGGTGACATTGTTCTCTGTCCCAGCTCCGTGGTGGTGATGCCGAGGGTTGGTGACACCTGGGTTGGTGACACCACGGTGACATTGTTCTCTGTCCCAGCTATGTGGTGGTGATGCCAAGAGTTGGTGACACCACGGTGACATTATTCTCTGTCCCAGCTATGTGGTGGTGATGCCGAGGGTTGGTGACACCACGGTGACATTATTCTCTGTCCCAGCTCCGTGGTGGTGATGCCGAGGGTTGGTGACACCACGGTGACATTGCTCTCTGTCCCAGCTCCGTGGTGGTGATGCCGAGGGTTGGTGACACCACGGTGACATTGCTCTTTGTCCCAGCTACGTGGTGGTGATGCCCAAGAAGCGGCAGGCGCTGGTGGAGTTCGAGGACATCCTGGGTGCCTGCAACGCCGTCAACTACGCGGCTGACAACCAGATCTACTTCGCGGGCCACCCGGCCTTCGTCAACTACTCCACCAGCCAGAAGATCTCGCGGCCGGGCGACAGCGACGACGCGCGTGGTGTCAACAACGTGCTGCTCTTCACCATCCTCAACCCCATCTACTCCATCACCACGGTGAGCAGAGCTGGGCTTTGGGGGGGTTTATTGGCATTTGGGGTCACCAGTGTGTTGCTTTTCACTGTTCTCAACCCCATCTACTCCATCAGCGTGGTGGGTGGAGGATTGGGGTGTCCCAGGTTGGTGTTTGGGGGTCCCAGGTGGGTGTTTTGGGGTCCCAGGGGGGTTTTGGGGCACCCCTGACCCCCCATTTCCCACAGGACGTGCTCTACACCATCTGCAACCCCTGCGGGCCCGTGCAGAGAATCGTCATCTTCCGCAAGAACGGCGTCCAGGCCATGGTGGAATATCCGGCACCTTGGGGGGCCCAGAAGGCGGGGGCTTGGGGAGGAGGGGGCTGGGGGGCTCCCCAAAGTCCCGGTGCTCTGAATTCCCCCTGGGAATTGCACTTTGGAGCGTCCTCTGAGGGATCCAAGGCTCCTCCAGCCACTGCGGGTGCTCAGGTGGCCCCACCTGGCTCGGAGTGAGGCCGTGCCCATCTCCCCACCCCGCTGGGATCCCAAAGTTCCCGAGCTTCTTTCGGGAATTCCCGAAATTCCGTGGGATTCCTTGACCCCGGGCACGTTCGACTCAGTGCAGAGCGCGCAGCGTGCCAAGGCCTCGCTCAACGGCGCCGACATCTACTCGGGCTGCTGCACCCTCAAGATCGAGTACGCCAAGGTGAGCGCTCGGGGGGCACCTGGGGACACCCGGGGACACCCGGGAATGTGGGGGAGTGCACGGGAACACACCTGGGCGCACGTGGAAACACCTGGGGGTGCATGGGAACGTGTGGGCACACACCTGGGCACACACACCTGGGCACTCACCTGGGCACTCCTGTGTCACACACCTGGGCACACACCTGGGCACTCCTGTGTCACACACCTGGGCACACCCCTGGGCACTCCTGTGTCACACAACCCTGTCACACACCTGGGCACACACCCGTGTCACACACCTGGGCACACCCCTGGGCACACCTGTGTCACACACCCGTGTCACACACCTGGGCACACCCCTGGGCACTCCTGTGTCACACACCCGTGTCACACACCTGGGCACACCCCTGGGCACTCCTGTGTCACACACCCGTGTCACACACCTGGGCACACCCCTGGGCACACCTGTGCCACCCCCCGGGGGTACCTGGGCAGGTGCCAACCCCCGTCCCCGCCGCCCCCCCAGCCCAGCCGCCTGAACGTGTTCAAGAACGACCAGGACACCTGGGACTACACCAACCCCAACCTGAGCGGGACAGGTAATGCAGCCCCGCCCCGCCCGGCCCCGCCCGGCCCCGTCCCGCCGGAGTTCCGGGGGGGCTGATCCCACAAGGATTGGGGGGGCCACCGGGGGGGTCGTTTGTGCGTCGTGTTCGGGGCTCACCTGGGCCAGGTGTGGGGGAGGGAGGGCCGCGCCCCTGGTTGAGTTTGGGGATGTTTCCTGGAATTTGGGGGGGGTTTGGAGGAGGGGCGGGGCCGTTGCTTCCTCGTCTGGAATCTGAGGGGTTGGGGGGTCACTCACCTGGTGCAGGTATGAAATGGGGGGGACCCCAAGTTCCAGGGTAAAAGGGGGTGACCCCCCCCCAGTTCTGTTTCTCCACCCACGGGTGGTTCTTGGGGTTATCTTGAGGGATTTGGGGTCTGCCGGGACATTCCCGTGGCGGGGGGCCCGATTCCGGGCTGGGAAGCAATGGCACGGAGCCGGGGAGTCCTTCCCAGAAAACAGGGGGGGTCCCGGGGCTCCTTCCCAAACCGGGGGCTGGGGGGAGGGGCTGGGGCGACGCGGCCTTTGGCAGCTCCGGGCACATTCCGGGGGGACAACCGGAGCGGAATTCCCGCCTCGCCTCCTCCTCCTCCTCCTCCTCCTCCTCCTCCTCCTGCACATCCCTCACACCACACGGGGGGGGCCAAAGCTAAACAAATCACGGAGAAAACACCAGAATCCCGAAAAAATCACGTCCAGGACCCCCCGGCGAGGGACACGGCACATCCATCCACCACTTCCCAAAAAACTCATCCCAAACACTCCGAGCAGGAGTAGAAAACACGAGGCCAGAGGGGCCCCAAAGCGGCGCTGGCCCGGAGAGCGGCGAAATCCGGGAGCTCCAGGAGCCACCTCCGGTGGTTTGTTAGGAATTCTCTCCGAGACACAAACCCGGTGGTTTTTAGGAGCTCAGCAACATCGACACATCCCAAGAACATTCTTTTTTTAGGAATTCTCTCACTTCCAAGGCACAAACCCGGTGGTTTTTAGGAGCTCAGCAACATCGACACACTCCAAGACACACTCCAAGAGCATTTTTTTTTTTAGGAATTCTCTCACTCCCAAGGCACAAACCCGGTGGGTTTTAGGAGTTCAGCAACATCGACACACTCCAAGAGCCATTTTGGTTTTTAGGAATTCTTTTCACTTTCAAGACACAATTCTGGCGGTTTTAGGAATTCCGCGCCATCGACACACTCCAAGAGCAAATCTTAGGAATTCCACAACATGGACACATTCCAAGAGGCTTTTTTAGGAATTCTCTCACTTCCAAGACACAGTTTGGGCGGTTTTTAGGAGTTTTGCAACACGGGTGATTTTTCCAAGACCCAATTCCGGTGTTTTTTGGGAATTCCGCGACATGGTTACACTCCAAGAGCAATTTCATGGGAATTCTCTCACTTCCAAGGCACAATTTTTGGGCGAATTGTAGGAATTTCGCAACATCAACACAATCCAAGAGCTGGTTTTAGGAATTCTCTCACTTCCAAGACACAATCCTGGTGGTTTTTAGGAACTCCACAACACGGACACACTCCAAGAGCATTTCCTAGGAATTCTCGCACTTCCAAGGCACAATTTGGGCGATTTTCACGACTTCCTCCACACGGTTTGACCTTCCAAGACCCAATTCCGATGGTTTTTGGGAATTCCACAACATGGTTACACTCCAAGGACATTTTTTTTTTAGGAATTCTCCCAATTCCAAGGCACAAAACGGGGCGGTTTTAGGAATTCTGCAACATCGACACACTCCAAGAGCCATTTCTTTAGGAATTCTCTCATTCCCAAGGCACAGCCCCGGTGGTTTTTAGGAATTCTCGCAACATCGACACACTCCAAGGACATTCCTTAGGAATTCTCTCACTTCCAAGACCCAATTCCGGAGGTTTTTAGGAATTTCACAGCACGGATACACTCCCAAGGACATTTTTTAGGAATTCTCCCACTTCCAAGACACAACTGCGGTGGTTTTTAGGAATTCTCTCAGCACAGTTGGCGTCCAAGAGCTTTTTTTAGGAATTCTCTCACTTCCAAGACCTGATTTTGGTGGTTTTTAGGAATTTCCTCACCACTGTTGACCTTCAGGACCCATTTCTGGTGGGTTTTAGGCATTTCCACAACATGGTTCCACTCCAAGAGGTTTTTTTTTAGGAATTCTCTGACTTCCAAGACCTGGTTTTGGTGAGTTTTAGGAATTTCTCAGCACGGTTCAACTTCCGAGGTCCATTTTGGGTGGGTTTTAGGGATTTTCCCACTCCCAAGTCATTATTTTTGAGGGTTTTTAGCAGTTCCTCACCAGAGTTGACCTTCAGAGACCATTTTTGGTCATTTTTAGGAATTCCCTCCCTTCCAGGACCATTTCCTTGGGGTTTTTTAGGAATTTTCTCCCCGCAGTTGACCCTCCAAGACCATTTTTGATGGTCTTTGGAATTCTCTCACTTCCAAGACCTAATCCCAGCACTTCCAGGATCTCTGTCCCACCCCACAACCCCGTTCTGACGCTTTTTAGGAATTCTCTCAACATCCAGGACCATTTTTGATGGTTTTTAGGACTCCTCTCACTCCCAAGACCCTTTTTTTGGGGGGTGCTTGTAGGAATTCCTCACCACAGTTGACACCCAGGACCGTTTTTAGGTGGGTTTAGGAATTCCCTCACTTCCAGGACCACATTCCAGGAACTCTCTCACTTGCAAGACCAAGTCTCAGTATTTCTAGGAACTCTCTCACTTCCAGGACCACTTCTGGGTTGGTTTTAGGCATTTCCTCACCACAGTTGACCTTCCAAGACCATCTTTGGTGGTTTTAGGAACGTTTCACCTCCGAGACCTCATTGCAGCACTCTCAGGAGTTCTCTCACCTCCACGGCCTTGGGTTTGGGTCCTTTTGAGGCATTTCCTCACCGCAGTTGACCTCCCAAGACCATTTGTGGTGGTTTTAGGAGCTCTCTTCCCTCCAAGACCATTTTTCAGTGTTTTTAGGAACTCTCTCACTTCCAAGACCTCATTTTGGGGTCGTTTTTAGGCATTTCCTCACTACAGTTGACATCTGAACCATTTTTGGATGGTTTTAGGAGTTCTCACACCTCCAAGACCACACTTCTGATGGTTCTTAGGAACATCTCACCACGGCTGGCCTGCCGAGGCCGCATTTCGATGGTTTTGGGAACTCTCCCACTTCCCAGACCAGTTTTTGATGGTTTTTAGGAACTCTCTCACCTCCACGACCACATTCCGAGGTTCTCAGGAACGTCTCACCACAGCTGACCTTCCTAGGCCACATTTTGGTCGTTTTTAGCAGCTCTTTCACCTCCGAGACCATTTCTCGGTGCTTGTAGGAACTTGCCAGCACAGCTGACATCCAGCGCCGTGCTCCGGTGGTTCTTAGGAACTCTCCCACTCCCAAGACCCAGCTCCAGGCCTTTTGGGAGCTGCGCACCACAGCCGGTGCCCAAGGCCGCTTGCGATGGTTTTTAGGAACTCTTCTCACTTCCAAGACATAATTCCAAAGCTTTTAGGACCTCTCCCAGCCCAGCTGCCATCCAAGGCCGTTTCTGGTGGTTTTAGGACCTCTCCCAAGAGCTCCCCGCAGCACCTTCGGGACACGGCCGCCCGTCCCCGCCGCGCTCTGACGGCCCAAACCCACCAAGCCCGGGCCGGGGGCCCCGACCCGCGCCGGGGGTCCCCACGTGCCGAGGAGCGTTCCCCAGGAGCTCGGGGCCCCGTTTTGGGGCGCTTTGTGCCGCAGCGGGGCCGCTGGTGACTCTCCGCCTGTGCCGCAGGGGCCGCGCGGCCGGGGCGCGCTCGGAGCAGCCGAGGGTAAGAGGAGCCCCCCCAAGTGGGGGCCCCATCGGACTTTTTTGCCCCCCCCCCGAGCAGCTGTAAGTAGCCCCTTTTTTCTCTGCTTTTAAACCAAAAAAAAAAAAAAAAAAAAAAAAAGGAAATGTTAAAGAAAGGTCTCGAGGAGGGAGGAGTTGAACAAAAAGCCGCGTTCTGAACCCGATCCCGGCGCTGCCCGAACCCCCCGCCTCCATGCGCTGGTGGGGGGGCTCGTTAGCGGCCGTAATTAGTGATTAGCGGGGTAATTAACGGCGTGCGGGCGCTTTGCGGTGATTAACGAGGTTTGGGGGCAGCTCGGGGTGGTGCTGGGGGAGCTGGGGGGGCTCCGGGGACCCCAGTGGGGGGGGCCCAAAATCTCCGGGAGGGGCCCAAATTCTCCGGGGGGGTCTGGGGAGCCGCGGCCCCCCCCCGGTGACCCCCCTGAGCTCGGCGTGTCCCCCCCGCCCCTCCCCCCCCAGGAGACCCCGGCGGGAACCCCAACAAGCGGCAGCGGCAGCCGCCCCTCCTGGGGGACCACCCGGCGGAGTACGGTACGGGGGGCACCGGGGGGCACCGGGGGGGCACCGGGGGGGCCGACTCTGGGAGGAAAACCCACTTTGGGGGGAATACGATGTGGGGGTTGGGGGGGGCTTGGATTGAGGGGGGGCACAACTTGAGGGGGCCCAAAGTGTGGCTGGTGGGGGGCACAAACTGGGAGGGTCCCGAGTCAGGGGTGGGGGTCCCACATCAGTGGGGGCGGTCCCAGCATTTTGGGTGGGGTCTCTGCCCCACTGCCGTGACCCCTGGGGGTCTGGGGGTCCCTGTCTCACGCCGGGGGTCTCTGCCCCCCCCAGGCGGCCCCCACGGCGGGTACCACCACGGGCACTACCACGACGAGGGCTACGGGCCGCCCCCCCCCCACTACGAGGGGGCGGCGCATGGGGCCCCCTCCCGTGGGCGGGGGGCACCGCCGGGGGCCCGGGCGCTACGGCCCCCAGTACGGGCACCCCCCCCCGCCGCCGCCGCCGCCCCCCGACTACGGCCCCCACGCCGACTCGCCCGTGCTCATGGTGTACGGGCTGGACCAGGCCAAGATGAACTGCGACCGCGTCTTCAACGTCTTCTGCCTCTACGGCAACGTTGAGAAGGTGAGGGGGGCACGGGGGGCACAGCGGGGTCTGGGGGGCACAGTGGGGTCTGGGGGCACAGCGGGGTCTGGGGGGCTCGGGGGGCACAGTGGGGTTTGGGGGGCACGGCGGGGTCTGGGGGGCACAGCGGGATGCAGGGGCACTCGGGGGGCACGGCGGGGTCTGGGGGGCTCGGGGGGCACAGCGGGGTCCGGGGAGCTTGGGGGGCACAGTGGGGTCTGGGGGGCACAGCGGGATGCAGGGGCACTCGGGGGGCACAGCGGGGTCCGGGGGGCACAGCGGGGTCTGGGGGGCACAGCGGGGTCTGGGGGCACAGCGGGATGCAGGGGCACTCGGGGGGCACAGCGGGGTCTGGGGGGCACAGTGGGGTCTGGGGGCACAGCGGGGTCTGGGGGGCTCGGGGGGCACAGCGGGGTCCGGGGGGCACAGCGGGATGCAGGGGCACTCGGGGGGCACAGCGGGGTCCGGGGAGCTCGGGGGGCACAGCGGGGTCTGGGGGCACAGCGGGATGCAGGGGCACTTGGGGGCACGGCGGGGTCCGGGGGGCTCGGGGGGCCCTCGGTGGGGCTGGGCCAGGCCGAGGTGGAGCACAGCAGCATCTTCCACATCTTCTGTCTCCATGGCGACGTGGGGACAGTGGGGAGGGGCCGGGGGGCAGTTTGGGGTTCTGGGGGGGATCTGGGGGAGGTCTGTCCCCTCCCTGCGTCCCCCCGTGTCCCCCCGTCCCCTGACGCGTGCCCCGGCTCCCCCGGGCCAGGTGAAGTTCATGAAGAGCAAGCCGGGCGCGGCCATGGTGGAGATGGCCGACGGCTACGCCGTGGACAGAGCCATCACCCACCTCAACAACAACTTCATGTTCGGCCAGAAGCTCAACGTCTGGTGGGTTCCTGGGGGGCCGGGGGGGCCCGGGGCTTTCGGGGGCTCCCAGCATCGACCCCACCGCAGCCTTCGGGCAGGGACCCGGCGTTGGGGGACCCCGCTTGGGGGGTCCTCAGGGAGGCTCCGTAATTTTAGGGGGTCCCTGAGAAGAGGTTTCCGGATCCCGTTTATCTCCCCCAGCTGGGCCATCGTGCTGGGGCAGGGTTTTGGGGTGGTTTTGGGGCGGTTTTGGGGGTTTCTTGGCCCCCTGACCCCATTTCTCCCTGCCCGCAGCGTGTCCAAGCAGCACGCCATCATGCCAGGGCAGTCGTACAGGGATTTTTGGGGTGGCTTTTGGGTGGTTTTGGGGTGGTTTTGGGGTGTTTCTGGCCCCCTGACCCCGTTTCTCCCTGCAGTGTGTCCAAGCAGCACGCCATCATGCCGGGGCAGGGTTTTGGGGTGGTTTGGGGTGTTTTTGGGCCCCCTGACCCCCTTTCTCCCTGCAGTGTGTCCAAGCAGCATGCCATCATGCCGGGGCAGTCGTACGGGCTCGAGGACGGCTCCTGCAGCTACAAGGATTTCAGCGGCTCCCGCAACAATCGCTTCTCCACGCCCGAGCAGGCGGCCAAGAACCGCATCCAGCACCCCAGCAACGTCCTGCACTTCTTCAACGCCCCCCTGGACGTCACCGAGGACAACTTCTACGAGGTGGGGCCTCCTCCTGCCCCGCAGCAGCGCCTTCATCGTGCTCGGCATCCTCCTCCTCCTCCTCCTGCCCTTCATCCTCCTCCTCTTCACCCAACTCTTCTTTTTCCTTCTCTCTCTCTGTCTCTGCTTTGCTTTTTCCTCCTCCTCCTCTCATCGTTTTTTTATTCTTTTCCTGCTCCTTCTCCTTCTCTTTCTGTTCTTCCTCCTCCTTTTCTGCTTGAGTTTCTTCCTCTTTTCCTCCTTTTCCTCCTTTTCCCTCCTTCCTTCCCCCCTCCCCGTCCTCCCCAGCCCCCGCCCTGACCCCGTTTCTGCCCCCAGATCTGCGATGAGCTGGGCGTCAAGCGCCCGTCCTCGGTCAAGGTGTTCTCAGGCAAGAGTAAGTGTGGAGGGCCCTGACCCCTGGGGGGTCCTGGCCCCCCTGGGTGACCCCCCTGCCCCCCTGGGTGACCCCCCTGACCCCTGGGTGACCCCCCTGCCCCCCTGGGTGACCCCCCCTGCCTCGGGGTGATCCCCCTGCCCCCCTGGGTGACCCCCCTTCCCCCCCAGGCGAGCGCAGCTCCTCGGGGCTGCTCGAGTGGGACTCCAAGAGCGACGCCCTGGAGACCCTCGGCTTCCTCAACCACTTCCAGATGAAGAACCCTAGTAAGTGCCGGCTGGGGGGCTGGGGGGTCCCCTGAGCCCCCCCGGGCCCCCCTGACCCCCCTTTCTCCCCCCAGACGGGCCGTACCCCTACACGCTCAAGCTCTGCTTCTCCACGGCCCAGCACGCGTCCTAACGGGGCCCCCCTGGACCCCCCCGGATCCCCTTTTTTTAAGGCTGGGGGGCAGCAGGGACCCCCCCCTCCCCTCTGTTCCCCCCATTTTTAAGGAAAAGGGGTCGGACCCGACTGGGCCCCCCCCGTGACCCCCCAATAAAGTTGTTTGGGAAACAAACACCGAGGTTTGGGGGGGATTGGGAGGGGAATTTGGGAGGTTTCAGGGCTTTTTTGGGGGGTTTGAGGGGTTTGGGAGAATTTGGGGGGATGTGGTGGGGCGGGGAGGATTTCAGGGGTTTAGAGAGGATTTTGGGGGAGTTTGGGAACTTCGGGAGCAGTTTGGGGTCCGGGTCACTTCTGCCTCGTTAGGCGGGGTTTTAATGCGTCACTTCCGGGGGGGCTCCCATTGGCTGCCGGGCCAGAAGCGCTCGGTGCCCGCTCGGTGCCCGGTCAGTGCCCGGTCAGTGCCCCGCTCGGTGCCCGGTCAGTGCCCGCTCGGTGCCCGCTCGGTGCCCGGTCAGTGCCCGCTCGGTGCCCGGTCAGTGCTCGCTCAGTGCCTGGCCAGTGCCTGGCCAGTGCCTGGTCGGTGCCCGGTCAGTGCCTGGTCAGTGCTTGCTCAGTGCCCCGGTCAGTGCCCGCTCGGTGCCTGGTCAGTGCCTGGTCAGTGCCCAGTCAGTGCCCGCTCGGTGCCCGGTCAGTGCTCGCTCGGTGCCCGGTCAGTGCCCGCTCAGTGCCCGCTCGGTGCCCGGTCAGTGCTCGCTCAGTGCCCGCTCGGTGCCCGGTCAGTGCCTGGTCAGTGCCTGGTCAGTGCCCGGTCAGTGCCCGCTCGGTGCCCGGTCAGTGCCAGGTCAGTGCCCGCTCGGTGCCCGGTTAGTGCTCGCTCGGTGCCCAGTCAGTGCCAGGTCAGTGCCCGCTCGGTGCCCACTCGGTGCCCGGTCAGTGCCCGCTCGGTGCTCGCTTGGTGTCCGGTCAATGCCTGGTTGGTGCCCGCTCGGTGCCCGGTCAGTGCCCGCTCGGTGCCCACTCGGTGCCCGGTCAGTGCCCGCTCGGTGCTCGCTTGGTGTCCGGTCAGTGCCCGCTCGGTGCTGTTTCGGGATGGGGCCGTTTCCGGCTGCCCGGCTCTCCCCGGTCACTCCCGGAGCCAGCGGCTCCCGGTGATTTCTCTGCCCCGGTGGTGCCCGGAGCAGGAGGAGCAGCAGGAGGAGCAGACTGGGGAGTCAATGGAACGGGAGGAGACGGAAATTGGGGAGTCGGTGGAACGGGAGGAGACGCGGACCCCGCGCTGCCCCGCCCCCGCCTCCAGCGCCAGGGTTGAGGAGCAGCGCCCGGAGCAGCTCTGGCAGCGAAACCGAGAGGAGGCCGGAGAAGGCTCGGGCAGGGGGCACAGGAGCCCCGAGATCCCCCCCAGATCCAAAGCTCGTTGTTCGTGCGGGTTTTGTTTGGCTTTCGGCCAGGAAAGGCAGAGCCAGCACCGGGGTCCCTCCGGGCAGTCGGGGTCCCTCCGGGCAGTCGGGGTCCCGGGGAGCACAGGCGTGGCACACCGAGCTGGCACCGGCTTGGGCGAAGCAGGAGCTGCCTGCTTGGGATTCACGGTCGCTCACCGGGATTGTTCCCGGTGCTCCAGGGAGCCCGGCAGCCCCAAACTGCCTTTGAGCAGCTGAGCTCCAAGGTCCGAGCCAGCAGAAGGGACGGGGTTATTTCTGAAGGGATTTGGGCTCTGGAAGGACCAAGCTCAGGCCTTGGAAGGGGGGGGTGCCTGTAGCGACCCTCGCACAACCCACGGGCTCCTCTGGTGGTGCTGGAGCTGGGCCACAACCTCCTGAACCCACCCTGTTCCCCCACTCCTCCTTTAATCTTCCCCGTCCCACAGCCTCAGGGCTCTCAGTCCAGCACAGTAATGCTTCAACGCGTCTGAATCACTCCTCACCTCTCCCAGTTTGTCCAGTTTGCCGGAGGTTTCCAGCTTCCCAAAGCCCAAACCTGAGTGGGAGAGAGACCGGGAAGCGTCACCGGGGCGGGGGGGGCCTCATCCCGGGATGGCGTCGGCTCCAGAGGGGTTTCCAGGGACACCGGGCAGTGACATTTGGGATTTTTACTCCATTTTCTGCCCACACCCTCTGTGTGTCCCGGGAAAAGCCGTGTCCTGAGCAGGGGAATGAAGGTGCTGGAGCCCGAGGTGCTGCACAACCCCCGAGGGGACGTGGAGATCAAGGACACGTCGCCCTGGCGGGGTCGGTTTCATCCGGCAGCACGGGCAGGTGAATTCCAGCCCCTTCCCTCCTCCTGAACGGGCACTCGGATCCCGAGATGCCTCCTGCGGCCTGGCTGTGGTACCTGGGCAGCTCTGAGCACACCTGGAGGTGCACACAGAGGTTTTTGCTCCTGCTCTGTTGTGCTCAGAGCTTTTGCTCCAATTTCTGCTGCTGCTCTGCAGCAAAGAAACCAAAATGGCACCGCTGAAGCAGAGGCTGATTCCTTATTTATCCACGTTGGCGTTTCCAGCGGCAGGGGGGGTTTCCTTCTCCTCCCTCTGGGAAGGAGCCAGGCCGAGAGGGCAGCCAGGTGTGCTCAGGGGAGTGAAGGAAGGTGGGAATGGCACAGCAGGTGCAGATCTCAGAGTCCCAGGATCACTGAGGCTGGAAAACCCCTCCGGGATCATCGAGTCCAAGCTGTGCCCGATCCCCACCCTGAGCACCGAGTGCCACGTCCAGGTGACACCTCCAGGGATGGGGGCTCCGAACCTCCCTGGGCAGCCCCTGCCAAGGCTTGAGCACCCTTTCCATGGAGAAATTCCTCGGAAATTCCACCCTGAGCCTCCCCTGGCCCAGCCTGAGGCCGTTCCCTCTCCTCCTGTCCCTGTTCCCCGGGAGAAGATCCCAAATCCCCCCCGGCTGCCCCCTCCCGTCAGGGACCTGCGCAGAGCCAGAAATTCCCCCTGATCCCCCTTTTCTCCGGGCTGAGCCCCTTTCCCAGCTCCCTCAGCTCCTGCCGGTGCTGCTGGGGGTGTGCAGGAAGGGCTGGGGCTGGGCAGGGACGTGAGGGGACCTCAGTGAGCCCGGGGCAGCACGGCCCAGCACGGCCCAGCACGGCCGGGCCCGGGTGTCCGTTCGGGAGGGGCCGGGCCGGGCGCTGCCCCTGCGGCTCGGGGCCACTTCCGAGGGCGGCCCGCGGGGACATCCTGCTCAGGGCTGGGGGGCTCCGGGCTCTCCCTCTGCGGGCAGCGGCTGCGGGAACGCGGGGGGCGGGCGGACGTCCAGGGGCAGCGAGAGGCGCCCGCCCGTCCTGACAGCCCCGGCCACACCCCGGCCCTTGGGCCAGCGGGCGGCGGCAGCCAGGGGTGCCCAGGGACCCCCGCCCCCGGCGCTTGGCCCCGCGATCCCAAATTCCCACCCAGCGATCCCAAATCCCGTCCCAGCGATCCCAAATCCCCCCCAGCGATCCCAAATTCCGTCCCAGCGATCCCAAATCCCGTCCCAGCGCTGCGAGAGAAATCCAGCCCGGATCGCTACCGGGGTACGGCACGGGGGAAACCGCGGACTGGGTTTTTTTCCCGGAGTACGGAATGGATTTTTCCCGACTCCATTCCATGCCTCAGGGACAATCCCATCCGGGTTTCCCCCTTTCCCTGTCGCTCCCCGCCGCGGCCCTTCGGGGTTTTTCGGGAATGAGGATTCGCCTTCCCGGCTTTCCGTTCCCAAGTGTTTGAGGCAAATCCACACTTCAGGAACAGCGAGGTGCCCGTTCCTGGCTCTGGATCCCTCGGTGCCGGGTCAGGAAAGCACAACAGGAAGAGAAAGGAGCCCTTCCTCGAGGAGTTTACACCCACAGGGGCCTCGCCTGCCCCGGGAACCGCCACAGCCGCCGGGAACGCGGGTGTTTTCCTCCCGGCCTGTGAGCGTTTGCTTGGTCAGGAGTTCTCCTTTTGGTTTTGGCTTGTCTGGGTTTTTCTCCCTGGGGAATCGTCCCCGTGCGCTGCCGGGAGGCGACATCGCCGCACAATGCCCCGAGCCGGAAGCGCGGCCTCCACCGGCGGCGTCTCGCGGAGCTATCGCGAGATTTGGGCCGGGAGCGCTCCCATTGGCTGCGGGGCCGGAAGCGCGGACACCCCCTGGCGGCGAGCGGAGCCCATGGCGGCGGGGGTCGCGCGGCTGCTGCGCGCTCGTGAGTGGGGGGGGGGGGGGGGCGACCCCGGGAGGGCACGTGACCCCCCCCGGAGCACGTGACACCCCCGGACCCCCGCCCGGCCCAGGGACCCTCGGGTGACCTTGACCCCCCCCCCCATCACGTGACCCCCAGTGCCTCCCAGTCCTTCCCAGTGACCCCCAGTTTGTCCCCAGGGACCCCCGGGGTCCCTCCCTCCGTCCCAGTTCGTCCCAGTGGCTCCCAGTGCCCTCCCAGCGCTCCCAGCCTTCCTCCAGTGCGTCCCAGCTCCTCCTAACTGTGTCCCAGTCCCCTCCCGGCGCCCCGAGCCCTGCTCCAGTGCCCCCAGTGCCCCCCAGTGCCCCTCCCAGTCCCCCCCCAGTTCCCTCCCAGCGCCCCGAGCCCTGCTCCAGCGGGTCCCACTCCCCCCAGTGTGTCCCAGTCCGGCCCCAGTGGCGCTGCGGGCGCTGTCCCGGCCGATGGCGTCGGAGGCGGCGGCGCTGGGGGGGCCGGAGCCGGGAGCCCCCCGGGAGCTGCGGACGCTGCGGCTGCAGCGGGAGCGGGAGCACGTCCTGCACCTGCAGCTCAACCGGCCCGGCAAGCGCAACGCCCTCAACCTGCTCTGCTGGAGGTACTGGGGGCACTGGGAGCACTGGGGGGGACTGGGACAGCACTGGGAGCTGCCGGAGAACAGCTGCGGGCACTGGCGGGGGACTGGGAGCACTGGGGAGGGACTGGGGAGGGATTGGGATACACTGGAATGGACTGGGAGCGCTGGGCAGGGACTGGGCAGGAACTACTGGAACAGGACTGGGATGGGACTGGGGCATGCTGGGCCGCACTGGCAGTTACTGGTGGTCAGTAGTGGTCAGTGGCAGTCAGTGGCGGTCACTGATGGTCACTGGTGGTCACTAGTGGTCACTGGCAGTCACTGGCGGTCACTGGCGGTCACTGGCAGTCACTGCCGGTCACTGGCAGTCACTGGTGGTCAGTGGCAGTCACTGGCGGTCACTGGCGGTCACTGGCGGTCACTGGTGGTCAGTAGTGATCAGTAGTGGTCAGTGGCAGTCAGTGGTGGTCACTGGCGGTCACTGGCAGTCACTGGTGGTCAGTGGCAGTTACTGGTGGTCACTGGTGGTCAGTGGCAGTTACTGGTGGTCACTGGCGGTCACTGGTGGCCAGTGGCGGTCACTGGCAGTCACTGGCAGTCACTGGTGGCCAGTGGCGGTCACTGGCGGTCACTGGCGGTCACTGGCGGTCACTGGCAGTCACTGGTGGCCAGTGGCGGTCACTGGCGGTCACTGGCGGTCACTGGCAGTCACTGGTGGCCAGTGGCGGTCACTGGTGGTCACTGGCAGTCAGTGGCAGTCACTGGCGGTCACTGGCGGTCACTGGCGGTCACTGGCGGTCACTGGTGGCCAGTGGCGGTCACTGGCAGTCCCTGGCGGTCACTGGCGGTCACTGGTGGCCAGTGGCAGTTACTGGTGGTCACTGGCAGTCACTGGTGGCCAGTGGCAGTTACTGGTGGTCACTGGTGGTCACTGGTTGTTACTGGTGGTCACTGGCGGTCACTGGCGGTCACTGGTGGTCAGTAGTGATCAGTAGTGGTCAGTGGCAGTCAGTGGTGGTCACTGGCGGTCACTGGCAGTCACTGGTGGTCACTGGTTGTTACTGGTGGTTACTGGTGGTCACTGGTTGTTACTGGTGGTTACTGGCAGTCACTGGCGGTCACTGGCGGTCACTGCAGTCACTGGCGGTCACTGGCAGTCACTGGTGGCCAGTGGCGGTCAGTGGCAGTCACTGGCGGTCACTGGCGGTCACTGGCGGTCACTGGTGGCCAGTGGCGGTCACTGGCGGTCCCTGGCGGTCACTGGCGGTCACTGGTGGCCAGTGGCAGTTACTGGTGGTCACTGGCGGTGCCGGTTCCCGCAGGGAGCTGCTGGAATGTTTCCAGGACATCTCCCGGGACCCCTCGTGCCGCGCCGTCGTCCTGTCCGGCGCCGGGAGCGCCTTCACTGCTGGTGACCACGGGGGCCGCGACTGCCGGGGGGTCCCTGTGCCCCTGGGGGGGGGTCCCTGTGCCCCTGTGAGGGTCTCTGTGCCCCTGGGGGGGGGTCCCTGTGCCCCTGGGGGGGGTCCCTGTGCCCTGGGGGGGGGTCTCTGTGCCCTGGGGGGGGTCTCTGTGCCCCCTGGGGGGGGGTCTCTGTGCCCCTGTGAGGGTCTCTGTGCCCCTGGGGGGGGTCTCTGTGCCCCTGGGAGGGGGTCCCTGTCCCTGGGGGGTCCCTGTGACCCTGAGGGGGGTCCCTGTGCCCTGGGGGGGTCCCGGTGCCCCCAGGCCCCCCGTGACCTTTGCCCCCGCTCCCGCAGGGATCGACCTGTCGGACCTGGGAGCCTTGGCCGGGGAGCCCGGCGGGGACGTCGCCCGCCGCGCCTGGAACCTGCGGCAGCGCATCCTGGAGCTCCAGGAGAGCTTCTCCGTCATGGAGAAGGTGGGGACGGCCGCGGGCACGGCAGGGACCCTGTGGGCCCCCCAAACCCTCCCTGACTCCCCCAAAACCCCCACAGTGCCCCAAACCCGTGATCGCCGCCGTGCACGGGCCCTGCATCGGAGCCGGTGAGAGGGGCCAGGGATGGGATTGGGGTTGGGATGGTGGGGGAATGGGATCGGGGTTGGGATTGGGGTTGGGAACGCCGGGGGATGGGATCGGGGTTGGGATGGTGGGGGAATGGGATCGGGGTTGGGATGGTGGGGGGATGGGATTGGGGGTTGGGATGGTGGGGGGATGGGATTGGGGTTGGGATGGTGGGGGGATGGGATCGGGGTTGGGATTGGGGTGAGGAACCCCTGGGGATGGGATCGGGGTTGGGATCGGGGTGAGGAACCCCTGGAGATGGGATCGGGGTTGGGATCGGGGTTGGGATGGTGGGGGAATGGGATCGGGGTTGGGATCGGGACAGAGAGTGGGATGGGGGTGGGGACAAGGATGGGATGGGACTGGGGTGAAGCTGGTGGTGGAATGGGATTGGGATGAAGATGAAGATGGGGTGAGATGGGAAGAGGATGAGGATAAGTGGGATGAGAGGGAGGATGGGATGAAGGTCAGGATGAAGAAGAAAATGGGACAAAGACAAGGATGAGGATGAGAACAAGGATGGCATGAGGGTGAGAGTGAGGATGGGATGAGGATGAGGGTGAGGATGGGAAGAGGATGAGGATGAGGGTGGGATGAGGATGAGGATGAGGATGGGATGAGGGTGAGGATGAGGATGGGATGAGGGTGAGGATGAGGATGTGATGAGGGTGAGGATGAAGGTGAGGATGGGATGAGGGTGAGGATGAGGGTGGGATGAGGGTGAGGATGAAGATGTGATGAGGGTGAGGATGAGGATGAGGATGAGGATGGGATGAGGGTGAGGATGAGGATGGGATGAGGGTGAGGATGAGGATGAGGATGGGATGAGGATGAGGGTGAGGATGGGATGAGGGTGAGGATGAGGATGGGATGAGGGTGAGGATGAGGATGGGATGAGGATGAGGGTGAGGATGGGATGAGGGTGAGGATGAGGATGGGATGAGGGTGAGGATGAGGATGAGGAGAGTGAAGATGTTTCCCCCTCTCAGGTGTGGACCTGATCTCGGCCTGTGACATCCGGTTCTGCTCCCAGGACGCCTCGTTCCAGGTCAAGGTGGGACACGAGGGGTTCCCGGGACCCTCTGGATGTCCCCGAGGCCCCTCAGGTGTCCCCAAAGCCCCCTGGGACACCCCTGTGGCCCCATGGCTACCCCGGACCCCCCCTGTCCCCACAGGAGGTGGACATGGGGCTGGCGGCCGACGTGGGGACCCTGCAGCGCCTCCCCAAAATCGTGGGGAACCAGAGGTGGGTGGGGGGCCACGGGCGGGGTGGGGGGCACGGGGGACCCCTGTGACCCCCCGGTGTCCCCGGTGTCCCCAGCCTGGTGAACGAGCTGGCCTTCACCGCCCGCGTCATGAGGGCCCCCGAGGCGCTGAGCTGTGGCCTCGTCAGGTGGGGGGGCCCCAAAATCGGGGGGAACCCCAGAATTGGGGTGGGGGGCACTTGGGGGGTCTCCAGAATTGGGGAGGGGGACATGGGGGGGGCTGGGAGGGTCACCAAATGGTGACACTGCGGGTGGCCATGGGGGGTCGTGAGGGGCTTTTGGGGGTCCTGGGGGTGTTTGGGTGCCCTGGGGGTCCCTGGGTGAGTTTTGGGGTCCCCTGGGGTGTTCGGGGGGATTTTGGGGGGATCCTCGGGTGGATTTTTGGGTCCCTGGGTGGATTTCGGGGTCCTTTGGGGTGGATTTTTTGGGTGGATTTTGGGGTGGTTTTGGGTGGATTTTTTGGGTGGAGCTTTGGTGGATTTGGGGTGTAGTTTGGGGTGCAGTTTTTGGGTGGATTTGGGGTGGAGTTTGGGGTGGAGTTTGGGGTGGATTTTGGGGTGACCCTGCCCCCCCAGCCGGGTGCTGCCAGACAAGGCGACGCTGCTGGAGGTGGCCCTGGAGGTGGCCGCGGCCATCGCCGCCCGCAGCCCCGTGGCCGTGCAGGGCACCAAGGTCAACCTGGTGTACTCGAGGGACCGGCCCGTCGCTGAGGGGCTGCTGCACGTGGTGGGTGCCACCAGGGCCCCAGAATACCCCAAATAACCGTGTCCCCTGTGCCCGCAGCTGTCACACCCCTGTCCCTGTGCCCACAGGTGTCCCATTCCCATCCCTGTTCCCAGGGTGTCCTGTCCCTGTCCCCATCCCTGTCCCCAGGTGTCCCAGCCGTGTCCCATGTCCCTGTTGCCGTCCCCAGGCCACCTGGAACATGGCCATGCTGCAGACCGAGGACATCCCCAAGTCTGTGCAGGCGGCCCTGGACAAGAAGGGACCCGAGGATGTCCCGTTCGCCAAGCTCTGATGTCACCTCAGTGCCGCCAACGTCACCAACGTGCCCTTGCCCGAGTGCCGATGTCACCTCAGTGCCACCAGCATCCCCAGTGCCCCCTTGCCCAGGCTGTAGAACCAGCTCGGTGTCCCCTCAGTGTCCCCTCAGTGTCCCCAGTGTCCCCTTCATCGTCTCTGGGGCCACCTCAGTGTCCCCCAATAAATCCGTTTGTCCCCACATGTCCTTGGCTTGTCACTGGGGTTCCCCGTGTCCCCAGAGTGCCACCGCGGCTCTGGGGGTTCCCCGTGTCCCCAGAGTGCCACCGTGGTTCTGGGGTTCCCCGTGTCCCCAGGGTGCCACCGCGGCTCTGGGGGTCCCAAGGTCCGAGCCCCCCCCGTGTCCCAGCCAGCCCCTCCCGGGGCACAGTCCAGGGCGGTGTCACCTGTGCCAGGTGTGTCCCCAGCCCCCCCAGTTCCCATATCCGGGGGGGTCAAAGTCCGCACCCTGCCCTGGGAGGGGCCGGAATCGGGGGGCCCCACGTGGGGTGGGGTATAAAGGGCCCCCGGTGTCCCCGCTGCCACTGTCCCTGCTGCCACTGTCCCCGCTGCCACTGTCACCGCTGCCACCACCATGACTTTTGTCCCCGCGCCCGGGTACATGCCCGCCTACAACCCGGTGAGTACCCCAAAAACGGGGGCTGGGGGCACCCCAAAAACCGGGGAGGGGGGTTGGGAGGGCCCTGTGACCCTGCAGGGACAGAGATTGGGGTCCTGGGGGGCCCTGTCACCCCCAAGGACAGGGGTTGGGGGGTCCCTGTCACCCCAAACCCGGGGGCCTGGGGGTCTGGGGGGTCCCTGTCACCTCCTAGTGGCATTTGGGGTCCCTGTCACCCCAAACCCGGGGAGCAGGG
This sequence comes from Corvus cornix cornix, assembly GCF_000738735.6. Taxonomy (NCBI): domain Eukaryota; kingdom Metazoa; phylum Chordata; class Aves; order Passeriformes; family Corvidae; genus Corvus; species Corvus cornix. The sequence goes on from NW_024108681.1 coordinate 121,149, forward strand.
GGTCTGGGGGTCCCTGTCACCCCAAACCCGGGGAGCGGGGGGTCTGGGGGTCCCTGTCACCCCAAACCCGGGGAGTGGGGGCTCTGGGTGTCCCTGTCACCCCAAACCCGGGGAGTGGGGGCTCTGGGTGTCCCTGTCACCCCAAACCCGGGGAGCGGGGGGTCTGGGGGTCCCTGTCACCCCAAACCCGGGAGCGGGGGGTCTGGGTGTCCCTGTCACCCCAAACCCGGGGAGCGGGGGGTCTGGGGGTCCCTGTCACCCCAAACCCGGGGAGTGGGGGGTCTGGGGGTCCCTGTCACCTCGCAGTAACACTGACCCCCCCGACCCCGCTTTCCCCCCAGCCCCTGCCCTACATGGCCCCCGTGTTCGGGGGGCTCTGGCCCGGGATGGCCGTTACGTGCAAGGGGTGGTGAAACCCCAACCTGACCGGTACTGGGGGCACTGGGGGGCACTGGGAGGGCACTGGGAGGGCACTGGGGGGACACTGGGAGGGACACAGGCGATGATGATGACAACGGTGACAATGAGGGGGCTGGCCCCAGGTGAACCTGGTGGGGGGGGCACAGGTACATGGGCGGACACTGGGGGACACTGGGTGACACTGGGGGACACAGGGTGACACTGGGGTGACACTGGGGGGCACGGGGTGACACTAGGGGACACCAGGTGACACGGGGGTGACACTGAGGGACACGGGGGGTCCCGGGAGGACACTGGGGGACACTGGGGTGACAATGCTGTCCCCAGGTTCTGCATCAACCTGGCCACGGGCCCCTCGGAGGCGGCGGACGTGGCGCTGCACCTGAACCCGCGCTTCAGCGGGGATGTCGCGGTGCTCAACAGCCGCCGGGGCGGGTGCTGGGGGGACGAGCAGCGCCGGGAGCTGCACCCGCTCTGCCCGGGGGGGCCCTTCGAGATCGTCATCAGCGTCACCCCCGAGGGCTACCGGGTACCGTGCAGCGGCTTCAGGGGCCTAGGCAGGGATTTGGGGTGCCCAGGGGGGATTTGGGGTGTCCAGGGTGAGCTGGGGGGTCAAAAGGGGGTTATAGGGATCCTCAGAGGGCGATTTGGGGTGCCCAAGGGGCGATTTGGGGGTCTAAAGGGGGTTATAGGGATCCTCGGGGGGGGGATTTGGGGTGCCCAGGGGGGATTTGGGGTGCCCAAGGGGGAGCTGGGGGGTCAAAAGGGGGTTATAGGGATCCTCAGGGGGGGATTTGGGGTGCCCAGGGAGGATTTGGGGGTCTAAAGGGGGTTATAGGGATCCTCAGGGGGGGATTTGGGGTGCCCAGGGAGGATTTGGGGGTCTAAAGGGGGTTACAGGGATCCTCGGGGGGGGGATTTGGGGTGCCCAGGGGGAGCTGGGGGGTCTAAAGGGGGTTATAGGGATCCTCAGGGGGGGATTTGGGGTGCCCAAGGGGCGATTTGGGGTGCCCAAGGGGCGATTTGGGGGTCTAAAGGGGGTTATAGGGATCCTCGGGGGGGGGATTTGGGGTGCCCAGGGGGGATTTGGGGTGCCCAAGGGGGAGCTGGGGGGTCAAAAGGGGGTTATAGGGATCCTCAGGGGGGGATTTGGGATCCTCAGGGGGGGATTTGGGGTGCCCAAGGGAGGATTTGGGGGTCTAAAGGGGGTTACAGGGATCCTCGGGGGGGGGATTTGGGGTGCCCAGGGGGAGCTGGGGGGTCTAAAGGGGGTTATAGGGATCCTCAGGGGGGGATTTGGGGTGCCCAAGGGGCGATTTGGGGGTCCCAAGAGGGTTACAGGAGCTCTCAGGGAGGTATTTGGGGTCTCCAAAGGGGTTTATAGGGGATATTTGGGACTCCAACGGGGTATTTGAGTGTCCTGGGTGGGTATTTGGGGTCCCGGGGCTGCATTTTGGCGTTCTGGGGTGTATTTGGGGTCCCGGGGCTGCATTTTGGGGTCGGTGTCTGGGGTCCCGGGGCTGCATTTTGGGGTCGGGGCTATTTGGGGTTCTGGGGTGTATTTGGGGTCCCGGGGCTGCATTTTGGGGTCGGTGTCTGGGGTCCCGGCGGTGTTTCGGGGTGTCTGACCCGCTGTCCCCCCAGATCCTGGTGAACAGGACCTTCTTCGACGAGTTCCCGCACCGGCTGCCCCCGGAGCAGGTGGCAGCCGTGACCGTGGACGGGGACCTGGAGCTGCACTCGGCCTCGGTCATGGGCGCGGTGAGAGCCCCCAGCCCCAAACCCCGCACCCCGAATTCCTCCCCAGACCTCCTCATTCCCCTCCCCGTACCCCAAACCCACCTGCTGTCCCCCCCATCCCCTCACCTGGAGCTGAGGGGGCGGGGTGACCCCCCCAAATCCCCCGTACCCCCAAACCCCTCTGACCGCCCCCCTTTGCCTTGCAGGGCGCGTGTCCCCCATGTGTCCCGGTGAGTCCGGGGGTGGGTGGGGGGTCCACAAGGTGGGTTTGGGGGTCCCCAGGTGGGTTTGGGGGGCCCCCAGGTGAGTTCCAGGGTCCCCAAGGTGGGGCTGGGGGGTCCCCAAGTGGGTTTGGGGGTCTCCAGGTGGGTTTGGGGGGTCCCCAGGTGAGTTCCGGGGTGCCCAAGGTGGGTTTGGGGGTCCCCAGGTGGGTTTGGGGCTCCCCAGGTGAGTTCGGGGCCGCCCAGGTGGATTTTGGGGGGCCCTCGGTGGGTTTTGTGCTCCCCTGACTGCTGTGCTCCCCCCAGGACATGCCGCAGATCACCCCCATTTACCCCAACTGTAACCTGCCGGTAAGTGGGGAGGGGTCCCCCCAAAACTGACCCCCACCCCCATCATGGGGGGTCCCCGGGGGTTCCCCGGGTGTCCCCCCACCCCACTGACCCCACACTGTGCCCCCCGCAGGTGATGGGGCAGCCCCCCACCTTCCACCCGGTGAGTGCGGGGGGTTCTGGGGGCCTGGGGGGGTTTGGGGGGTCTCAGAGGGTATTTGGGGAGGGGTCCTGGGGGGGTTGAGGAGGTGCAGGGTGGATCTTGAGGAGGTTTGGGGGAGTGTGGGGGGGGCTCGGGGGGGGCTCAGGGTAGGATTTGGGGTCCTGAGGGGGTGACAGAAGGGTTTGGGGGGTGCAGGGAGGGGACGAGGGGGGTTTGGGGGGGCTCAGAGGGTGGGATTTGGGTCCCTGGGGGGCTCTGGGGAGGTTGTTGGGATTTGGGGGCCCTGGGGGGGGTTGAAGGGGTCTCGCCCCCCTCCGAGCCCCCCGTTTTTGCCCCCCCAGACCGTGCCCTTCATCGCCACCATCCCAGGGGGGCTCTTCCCCAAGAAAACCATCGTCATCAAGGGCTTCATCCCGCACGATGCCGGCAGGTACTGGAGACCCCCCAAAAAAACCCTCCCCAAAATCCGCTGACCCCCCCTAAAACACCCATGAAGGTCTTCATCCCCCTCAAAACCTCCTTCCCAACCTCCCTTGAGCCCCCCAAAACTCCTTGATTCCCCCAAGGACCCCAACCCCACAACCAAAATCCCCCCCAGGCCCCCTCAACTTCCCCTTGTGCCCCCCAAACCCCCCCGTCACCCCTCTCAGGACCCCAAAACCCCCCAAACCCCCCTGTCCCTGAACCTCCTGACCCATCACCCCCCAAATCCCCCCCTGTCACCCCTCTCAGGACCCCAAAACCCCCCAAACCCCCCTGTCCCTGAACCTCCTGACCTGTCACCCCCCAACCCCCCCCGTCACCCCTCTCAGGACCCCAAAACCCCCCAAACCCCCCTGTCCCTGAACCTCCTGACCTGTCACCCCCCAAACCCCCCCCGTCACCACCCCGGGACCCCAAATCCCCCCCAAACCCCCCTGTCCCTGAACCTCCTGACCTGTCACCCCCCAAACACCCCCCGTCACCACCCCGGGACCCCAAATCCCCCCCAGACCCCCCTGTCCCTGAACCTCCTGACCTGTCACCCCCCAAACACCCCCCGTCACCCCTCTCAGGACCCCAAATCCCCCCAAACCCCCACTCCTGACCCCGTGTGCCCCCCAGGTTCCACATCAACCTGCGCGCGGGCCCGGGGGGGACGTGGTGCTGCACTTGAACCCCCGCATGGACGAGGGGGGGCCGTGGTCCGCAACGCCTTCCTGGGGGGCTGCTGGGGCGAGGAGGAGCGGGACATCAGCTGCTGCCACCCCTTCCAGCGCGGCCGCTACTTCGACGTGAGCGGGGAGGGGGCTCGGGGGGATTGGGGGGGCGTTGGAGGAGTTTTGGGGGGTCCTGGGGGACTTTAGGCAGGGGATTTGGGGTCCTGGATGGGGCACAGGGTGGGATTTGGAATGCGGGAGGGGGCTCTGGAGAGTTTGGGGGTCTCTTTGTGTGGCTCTTGGCGGGGTTTGGGGTCCTCATGGGAGGTCAGAGGTGTTTTTGGGGTCCTGGCTGACTCTGGGGGGGCACAGGGGGATTTTGCGGGGCTCTGGGAGGCGAACAGGCTGAGATTTGGGATCTGGGGGGTGGCTCCAGGGGGACTTTGGGGGTCTCTGTGGTGACGGCCCCCCTTTCACCCCCTCTCCCCCTCTCCAGCTGTCGATCCGCTGCGGGAACCATCGGTTCAAGGTGTTCGCCGAGGGGCAGCCGCTCCTCGAATTCCGCCACCGGGTCCCATCCGGGCCCCACGTGGATGTGCTGGAGATCGAGGGCGATGTCGTCCTGTCCTACGTCCACTTCTGACCCACAAGTGTCCCATAACTGCCCCATAACTGCCCACTGACAGCCTCGCAACTGCCCTGGAGCAGCCCCGTAACTGCCCCCCACAACTGCCCCACAACTGTCCTCTCCCGACGCTGACCCCAATAAAGCTGTTCCTGCTCCGGCTCTGGAGACTTGAGGAAAAATAGGGTGGGAAACGTGAGGGGAAAAGAGAGGGAAAAGTGAGGGGAACGTGGAGGGGAAAAGGGTGGGAAGCTTGAGGGGAAAAGGGTGGGAACCGTGAGGGGAAAAGGGTGAGAAATGTGAGGGGAAAAGGGCGGGAAGCGTGAGGGGAAAAGGGTGGGAAACATGAGGGGAAAAGGGCGGGAAATGTGAGGGGAAAAGGGTGGGAAATGTGAGGGGAAAAGGGCGGGAAACGTGAGGGGGAAAGGGCGGGAAACGTGAGGGGAAAAGGGCAGGAAATGTGAGGGGAAAAGGGTGGGAAATGTGAGGGGAAAAGGGTGGGAAACATGAGGGGAAAAGGGCGGGAAACGTGAGGGGAAAAGAGCAGGAACTGTGAGGGGAAAAGGGTGGGAAATGTGAGGGAAAAAGGGTGGGAACCGTGAGGGGAAAAGGGTGAGAAATGTGAGGGGAAAAGGGGGGGACCGTGAGGGGAAAAGGGCGGAAAGCATGAGGGAAAAACGGCGGGAACCGTGACCCTCCCTGAGAACCCCCTGAAACCCTCCACAACCCCTCAGGACCCCCCTGGGTCGTTACTGACCCCTTGTCCCCCCACTGCCTCCCCAGTATGGCCCAGTTCAGCCTCAGGCTGATCCCAATCCCAGTATAACCCAGTAGAACTCCAGCACGATCTGACTGTCCCTCCCAGTACGATCCCAGTACGGTTGCAGTGTGATGCCAGTGCGATCCCAGTTTGTCCCAGTCCCTCCCGTTATGCCCGCACAGTGCCCACCCGCACCGCGGCGGCGGCTCGGCCCCAGCCCGTCGCGGTTTCCCCGTTTTGTCCCCGCGGGCCCAGCCGGGGGCGCTGCCGGTACCGGGAGGGGGCGCGCTTACAGCGGAGCGCGCGGTCCCGCCGTGTGGGCGTGGCCAGGCACCTTCGGCCCCGCCCCCGCCTGGCGAGGCGGAACTCGCCGTGACGTCACTTCCGGAAGAGCTGCGAACATGGCGCTGTTCGAGCAGATGCGGGCGAACGTGGGGAAACTGCTGCGGGGCATCGACCGGTACTGGGAGCACTGGGAGGGCACTGGGAACGGACTGGGGGGGACGGGAGGGCGTGGGAGAGGGCTGGGGGGCCGTGGGGAGGTTGCGGGTGTTTAAAAGGGGCCCTGCGGGGGTCCCTGGGGGGTCACGGGGGCCCCAGGGGGGTACCGGGGGGTCCCAGGAGAGTCCAGGGGGTCCCAGGTGGGTCACGGGGGCTCCCAGGTGTATCATGGGGGCCCCAGGTGGGTCACGGGGGTCCCCAGGGGGGTCACGGGGGTCCCAGGAGGGTCCAGGGGGTTCCCAGGGGGGTCCCAGGGGTTCCCAGGAGGGTCCCGGGGGGTCAGGGGGGTCCCAGGAAGGTCCAGGGGGGTCCCAGGGGGGTCACGGGGGTCCCAGGTGTATCACGGGGGTCCCAGGAGGGTCCAGGGGGGTCCCAGGTGTATCACGGGGGGCCCCAGGGGAGTCACGGGGGTCCCAGGAGGGTCCAGGGGGGTCCCAGGGGGTCCCAGCCCCCCCTCACCTGCGCAGGTACAACCCCGAGAACCTGGCCACCCTGGAGCGCTACGTGGAGACGCAGGCCAAGGAGAACGCCTACGACCTGGAGGCCAACCTGGCCGTGCTGAAGCTGTGAGGGCTCCGGGGGGCTCTGGGGGGGGTTTGGGGGTCCCTGAGCCCCCCCAGCCCCCTCACCTGGGCCCACCTGTGCGCAGGTACCAGTTCAACCCCGCCTTCTTCCAGACCGGGGTGACGGCGCAGATCCTGCTCAAGGCCCTCACCAACCTCCCGCACACCGACTTCACCCTCTGCAAGTGCATGATCGACCAGGCTCACGTATCCTGGGGAACCCCTCCAGTTCCATGGGGAACCCCCCCCAATTTCCTGGGGAACCCCCCCAATTTCCTGGGGAACCCCCCCAGTTCCATGGGGAACCCCCCCAGTTCCATGGGGAACTCCCCAATTCCCTGGGGAACCCTGGGATTCCCTGGGGATCCCCCCCAATTCCCTGGGGATCCCCCCCAATTCCATGGGGATTCCCCCAATTCCATGGGGAACCCCCCCAATTCCATGGGGATCCCCCCAATTCCCTGGGGATCCCCCCCAGTTCCATGGGGATCCCCCCAATTCCCTGGGGATCCCCCCCCAGTTCCATGGGGAACTCCCCAATTCCCTGGGGAACCCCAGGATTCCATGGGGAACCCCCCCAGTTCCATGGGGAACTCCCCAGTTCCCTGGGGAACCCCGGGATTCCCTCGGGATCCCCCCCAATTCCATGGGGATCCCCCTCAGTTCCCTGGGGACCCCCAAAATTCCAGAGGGAAGGGAGCCCTCCTGTTTCCAGCTCTGGGTCTCTTGGTCCCTCTCCGGAGGCTCGAGGCCCTCCAAAGAGGCTGATGAAGCAGCACCTTCCTGGATTTAGGGACTTTGGGGGGCTGATTTTGGGGGTAAAACCCTGGGGAACTCCCCCCATTCCATAGGGAACTCCAGAATTCCGGAGGGGCCTCCAATTCCAGGAGCAGCCTGCTCCCCCCCACCCCTTTTTTCCTGGGGTCTGCTCCTTGGGACTCCCCGGAACGCCTGGGTTTAGGGATTTGGGGGGCCCGATTTTTGAGGTGCAGCCCCTGGGGGCTCCCCCATTCCTTTGCCACCCCCAAATTCCATAAGAGCCCCCCAGAATTCCATAGGGACCCCCCTTTCACCTGCCTCACACCCCTCAGTTCCACCTCTGAGAGGTCAAATGTGGTGTTTCTACCTTCCAAATCCCCCCAGGCCCGTGGATTTTGGGATCTGGGAGGGGGAAATTTTCCGGGTTCAGCTGAGGGGGCACCTCCGCTCCCCCTTTTTTCCCGAATTTTCCCTTGACCTCCCCAAAATGCAGCAGGAGGAGCGGCCCATCCGGCAGATCCTGTACCTGGGGGAGCTGCTGGAGACCTGCCACTTCCAGTCCTTCTGGGTGAGTCCCCCGAAATCGGGAGGGAGGGGTCCCCGAAACCCAGGGGGAGGGTCCTGGAGACAGAGGGGGACCCCTAAATGTGGGGGGCGACCCCCGGAATTCCGGCAGCAAGCGCTGGATGAGAACATGGAGCTGCTGGAGGGGATCACCGGCTTCGAGGACTCCGTCAGGAAATGTGAGGGGGGATTTGGAGGGTCCTGGGAGGTTCAAGGGGGGCCTGGGGAGGTCCTGAAAGGGTTTGTGGGGTTCTGGGGGGGTGGGGGGAATCTTGAGGGGGTTTTGGGGAGGTTTTGGGGGTCCTGAGTTTTCTCTGGAAGTTCTTGGAGGAACCTGGGGGTGGTTCAGGGGGGATTCGGGGGTCCCTGAGGGGGTTTTGGGGGTACAGAGGTGTCCTGAGGGGGAATTGAGGCATCCTGGAGAGGATTTGTGGGATCCTGGGGAGGTATCAGGGGGGTTGTTTGGGGATCCTGGCAGGTATTTGGGGGGTCCAGAGGGGCTTTGGGGGTTCTGGGCAGTTTTGGGGGGGTTGGTGACTCCATTGGGGTCCCCCCAGTCATTTGCCACGTGGTGGGGATCACGTACCAGCACATCGACCGCTGGCTGCTCGCCGAGATGCTGGGGGACCTCTCAGGTGAGGGGGCCTGGGCGTCCTGGAGGGGGTTTGGGGGGTTCTGGAGGTGATTTCGGGGGTCGTGGGGTGTTGGGGGTCCTTTGGGGGTCCCGGGGAGGTGCAGGGGGGTCCTGAGGAGGCTCTGGGAGGGGCTTGGTGCGATACAGGGGGGTTTTGGGGCACCTCTGGGAGTACACAAGGAGGTTTTAGGGCAAAACTCTGTATCTGGGTGGTACAGGGGGATCCTGTGGGGATACAGGGGGGTTTTGGGGGGATCGTGGGGGTGTTTTGGGGGTGTCTGAGCCCCCTCTGACCCTGCCGTGGCCCCCAGAGTCGCAGCTGCGGGTGTGGATGAGCAAGTACGGGTGGACGGAGCCGGAGCCGGGGCGGATCCTGATCTCCAACCAGGAGGAGAACATCAAACCCAAGAACATCGTGGAGAAGATCGACTTCGACAGTGGGTTGGGGGGTTGGGGTATCCTGGCGAGAGTTTTGGGAGGTTTTTGGGGAGTTGGGGGGTCCTGAGGGGGTTTTGGGGGGTTTAGGAGATTACAGGGAGGTCCCATGGAGATTTTGGGGGTCCTGGGGAGGTGCAGAGGGGTCCCGGAAGAGGTTTGGGGGATCTCGAGAGGGTTTGGGGCAGGGTTGGGGGCAATACAGGAGGGTCCTGGGGGTGTCCTCAGGAGTTTTGGATGGATTTTGGGGGTGCGGGGAGGGGTACAGGCGAGGCCCAGGGGTTTCTGAGGGAGCCTGGAAGTGGGGGGCTGTCCCAGGAGCCCCCCCAACTCACCTATTTGTCCCACAGGTGTGTCCAGCATCATGGCGTCCTCTCTCTGAGCCCCCCAGAACCGAGCCCTCAACGCCGACTCCCCAATACCAACCCCCCAACCCCGACCCTCCCTAGTTTAACCAGTAAAGAGACTCCAAGGCGGGACTGGGCTCGTTCTTGGGGGTCCCCAAAATGGGGGGCAGCGTCTGAGGGGAGATGGGCGGGGCTTGTCCGTGGGCGGGGCTTAGGGGCGCGGTGGGCGAGGCCTCAGGCGCGTGTGGGGCGGGCGGTGGGCGGGGCTTAGGGCGCGGTGGGCGGGGCTTGGCGGGGCCTCGGGCGCGTGTGGGGCGGGCGGTGGGCGGAGCTTAGGGGGCGGTGGGCGGTGCTTGGCGGGGCCTCGGGCGCGTGTGGGGCGGGGCGGTGGGCGGGGCTTAGGGGGCGATGGGCGGGGCTTGGCGGGGCCTCGGGCGCGTGTGGGGCGGGGCGGTGGGCGGAGCTTAGGGGCGGTGGGCGGGGCTTGGCGGGGCTTAGGGGGCGATGGGCGGGGCTTGGCGGGGCCTCGGGCGCGTGTGGGGCGGGGCGGTGGGCGGGGCCCCGGTGGCGCCTGAGGGGCGGGGGCGTGGCTTCCCGGCGCCTGTGCGCGCGCGGCGCGGTGGGCGCGGCCTCGGCTGCGGCGCGTGCGCAGTCCGGGCCCGGGGTGGGGGGGGGCCAGTCTGCTCCGTCTCGGTGGCGCGTCCTCCGACTGTCGCGACATCAGGGCGGCGATAATGGTGGATTACCACAGCGCGGGGCAGCCCCACCCGTACGGCGGGAACGGGCCCGGTCCCAACGGCGACTACATGGCCCAGGAGGACGATTGGGATCGGGATCTGCTCCTGGACCCCGCCTGGGAGAAACAGCAGCGCAAGGTGGGGGGGGCTGGGGGGGTCACTGAGGGGGTTCGTGAGGGGATTGGGAGGGGCTGAGGGGTCGCTGAGGGGATTCCAGAGTCTGAGGGGTCCCCGAGGGGGTTCCTGAGGGGTTGGGGGGGGTCTCTGAGGCGTCCCAGAGGCGTCAGAGCGCGGGGCAGGGGGATCTGGGGCGTCCCTGAGGGGATCCATGAGGGATCCGGGGGTGTTTGAGGGGTCCCTGAGGGGATTCGAGTCAGAGGGAGGTCCTTTGAGGGGTCCCAGAGGGGGCTGAGGGGGCCGGGGGTGTCCCTGAGGGGGTTCATGAGGGGTCAGAGCCCGGAAAAGGGAGATCCGGGGGGTCCTGGGGGGGGCTGAGGGGTCCCCGAAGGGATTGGGAGGATCTGAGGGATCCCTGAAGGGGTCCCGGGGGGTCCCAGCCCGGGGCAGGGGCGTCTGAGCGGGGTCAGGACCTTTGGGGAGGAGCCCCTGAGGGGATTGCGGAGGGTCCCTGAGGGGGTCTGGGGGTTCCCTGAGGTGTCGGAGCCGTGATCTGAGGGGAATCAGGACTTTCTAGGGATCCCTGAGCGGGGTCAGGGCTGGAGGGACCCCCCCCCAATTGGGGAGGGACACTCTGGGAGACCCCAGGGCTGTGTTTTGGGGGTGGGGGACACAACACCTGAGGGACCCCAGGGGTGGGGGTGAGCTTTGGGGGCCCCCAGGGCTGTGGGCGGGGGGTCTCCCGTGCTGGGGAGGGGGAAATGAGGAGCGAACAGCCCGGTTTGGGCGAATCCCGAGGGATTTTTCCTGGTTCCGGGGGGGTCCGGAGGGTCCCCACCCCCCCGATTCCGGGCGGAGAAGCTTCCGGAGAGCGTCGGCTCCGCTCCGGGACGGGATAAAGGGCACTGGGGAAAGGGGGATCCGCCGGGATCCGCCGGGATCGGCCGCGTTCCCGGGGGGTCGGCAACGGGGGCGGTCCCCTGGATCATCCCCCCCCCAAAAACCGGGACCCTCTGGCGTGGGAAACGCCGGGAGCTGGGAGGGGTTGGCCCGGAATTCCGAGCGGGCGCCGGAGTGTTCCGGGTTAATCATTGGAGACGGGGCGGAATTCCCAGGTTTGGGGTGAATGCCCGCAGTTTTGGGGTGAATTCCCGCAGTTTGGGCTTTAATTCCCTGAGTTCTGCATTGAGTTCCCTGAGTTTTGTGTTTAGTTTCCGTAACTTGGTTGAATTCCCTGAGTTTTGGCGTGAATTTCCTCAGGTTTGAGTTAATTTACTAATTTTGGGTTCAATTCCCCGTGTTTTGTGCTTAATTCCCTTAATTTGGGGGTGAACTCCCTGAGTTTTGGGGTGACTTTCCTGAATTTGGGGTTGAGTTCCCTGAATTTTGGCCAAATTCCCGTCGTTTGGGGTTGACTCCCCTCGGTTTTGGGATATTTAGGAGGAGCCCCCTGTCCTGGGGGGATTCCGTGGATCCCCGGCACGGAGACACCTCAGAATCGGGAATGCTGGGGTCCGTTGCCGTGGTTACCTGGGATTTTCCTGGTTTTCTAAGAAAAAATCGGGCTAAGTTGGATTATTTTTGGCACAGGAAGCGCAGGGCGAGCTTCCTCCTCCTCTTCCTCCTCCTCTTCCTCCTCCTCTTCCTCCTCCACTTCCTCCCATTCCCAGCACTTCCCACTCCTATCCCAGCGTTTCCCACCCCGTTCCTGCTGCTTCCCACAGCGTCTCGGTCCAGAATTTAAATTTTTCCTTGGATTTGTCAGGATTTGGGGCGTTCTGGTGCTAAAAACGGGGATTTCCCCCCGGCTGGACTTCAGGGGCTGCGGAGGAGCCCGGGCTGGACTGACACCGGCATTCCCAGCTGGAATGCCAAGGGATGGATGAGCTCTGTGCAGCCTCGTTAGCACCAGGGGTTAATTACGTGCTTAATGAGCAGGGTTTAGGGATTCTCCCGGTCCTGATCCGGTATCGGAAGCGCTTTCCGGACTCGTCCTCCCTTTTCCATGTCTGCAGCTCCCAGGGAGTTTCTTCCTCTTCCTCTTCCTCTTCCTCTTCCTCTTCCTCTTCCTCTTCCTCTTCCTCTTCCTCTTCCTGCTGGGGAAGTGTCACATCCCAGAGGGAAAACCAGTGGGGAATTTGGGAATCTGCTTCCCCCAGGAATGAGACCCCTTTCCCCAGGATGGGGCTGGGGTCACTCCGGATTCTCCATCAGAGGCAGCTCCTGGATCAGCTCCTGGTTTCCCACTGAATTCCTGCGTTTGGGGCGGTTTGGGGTCCGGTTGGTGCTGGAATTCCGAATATCCCGAAAATCCTTTGGGTGGGGATGACCAGGGCTGGTGTCTATGGGGAAGGGGCCGTTCCCACTGGGCCGTGTCCGGGCCCCAGGGATTCGCCTCTGGAATTCCAGCAATGCGGCCGGAGCAGCGGGAGAGCAGCAGGAGAGCAGCGGGGAACGGCGGCTCCGCGTCCGGCCTGCGGCCTTCCCGGCCTTCCCAGTGTCTGTCCCCGCTTCCTTCCTTCCTTCCTTCCTTCCTGGTGGCCGTCCGTCCGTCCATCCTTGCTGGTGACACCGAACCCACCATAAAAAACCAGGAAGTTTTGCCTTAAACAGGTGTTTTTCCTCCCAGTTCCAGCACTGGAGACACTGGGAAGAGAACTCGGGAAAATCCGGCATCCTTCAGGATCCATCACAGATCCAGAGCGGGAGTCACGGATCCAGGGGGATCACAGATCCCTCAGCGGGGACAATTCCTCCCTCTGGTCCTTGCCTTTGGTGCTATTTCCCTGCTTTTCCCATTTTTGGGGGATTTTCCAGCTCGTGCCGGGTCCTTTCCACCCACCTGGCACAGAAACCTCGGAACTTCCTGAACTTAGGAGAGATTTTTAGGGAAGAAATCATGCAATATGGCAAAGCCAGCCCCATCCAGGCTGGGACAGGTGGTTTTGACCTGGAAAACCTTCCCCAAGCCCCGTTTTTTATGGAATATTCGGGGGTGCCGCCCCTGGCGCTGCCGCACCCCCAGCGAGGCGTTGCCGGATTTCGGAGCTGCTCATCCCCCCTGGAATGCGGGAACGCCCTGACCCACCTGCAGACCTGGAGCTTCCCAAAAAACAGCGGCCCCGGTGCCGGAGCTGCCCCAAATCCCACCTTTTTTAGGCCCAAACTGAGCCCCGGAGAATCCCGGGGGGTTTGGGATGCGGGAGGTGAGGATCCTGCCCGGAGTTCACCGTGTTATTCCCAAAAATCCCAGCCCGGAGCCGAATAAGGGCAAGGAATGAGGAGAATTCCGTGCTCCGGCCTCCCCCGGGAGCGGCAAATGCAGCGAAAGCAACAGAAAACTTCCAAAAAAACAACAGCAAAAACATTCCAAGGGGAGGGGAAAACCCGGGAATGGGGGAGCGGGGCCGGGATGCGCCGGAGGTGACGGGGGTGGGAGGGATGGGAGACAGCACCACCCGAAATCCTCATTTTCCTGGAGTTCTGCTCGTCTTTCCTGATTTTTTGTATTTTTCCCCTAATTTTTAATGGTTATCCCCTCAAGTTTTGGTCATTTCCCCCAAATTCTGCTCATTTTTCCTGATTTTTGGTCATTTCCCGCAATTATTCTGCTAATTCCCGCCATTTCTAAGTTTTTTTGGTCCTATTTCCTGATATTTTGGTAACTTCCTGATTTTTTTTAACTTTTCCCCAGTTTTTCTGTCATTTTCCCAAATTTTCTCATCACCTTCCCCATTTTTTGGGAGCTTTTCCTGATTTCTGGTCATTTTTCATGGTTTTTTCATAATTTTCCTTTCATTTTGGGCCGTTTTCCTGGTATTACAGTCACTTCCCCACTTTTCTGCTCTTTTCCCCAGTTCTTTGCTCCTTTTCCCAGTTTTTCCTCATTTTCTCCGGGTTTTTGATAATTTTTCCCACGCTCAAGTGATTTCCCACACGTTTCCCCTCCTTTTTCCCTGATTTCTGGGTGACGTTTCCTCATTTTTTCCTCCCTTTCCCTGGGTTTTCCCCATTTTCCCAGATTCTTGGTCACTTGTTATGGATTTTGGGTCATTTTCCCTGATTTTCCTTCCTTTTTCCCTCTCCTCCCTCTTCCTGCCGGACAAGCGGCCTCAGCGGCGCCTCGTTAATTATGTTAATTATGCAAATGGTGTTAATTAACCCCCGCTAACGAGCCCAGGGGAACGCCTGGATGGGTTTTTTATTCCCTCTGGAATTTTCTTTCAGCTCCGCCACATTTTAACGGGAATTTGGGAATGTGGGAGCGAATTCATTCCTGCCCTAACGAGGGCTCCTTAACGACCTCCAATCCCTGGAATTTTGGGGGGCTTAAACCCCTGGAAAAGGCGCCAAAGCCCACCTGAGGGGGCTCATTCCCACCTGGAATTCCTGGGATCGGCATTCCCGCTGCTCCCACAGCGGGCGGGGGGGAGCTCCCGAAAATGACCCAAAAATGAGGAATTCTGGGAGGCTCCCAAAGGAAAATCCTGATTTGGGGCCTGTTTTGGGGATAAATCGTTGTCCCCGAGAATCTCCCGGAAAAAATTCCCGAGGAAACAGCCCCGGGCAGGATTCCCAGCGGGTCTGATGCCCATAATTAGGGATTTTTCCCTTATAAAGTTGGGAATGTCCTTCGGGATCAGTCACAAACAGATCTCAGCCTGTCCCCAAGGGATTTTCAATCCCAAAGTTGGGGTTTTAAGGAAAAAGTGGAGGGAAATAGGGAGGAAAATGCGTTTTCCAGCCCTGAAATTCCCAAATTTTCCCCGTAAGGGAGGAAAACGAGGCAGATTTTCCTCCCTGCTCCTGTTTTCCAGTGGTTTTCATGGACAGAGGGAGGAAAAGAGGGATGAAAGGAGGGCTAAACCCCTTTTGCAGCCCCAGAATTCCAAAGTCTTGGGGATAAACGCGTCTTCCAGCCCTGGAATCCCGGATTTTGGGGCCGGGTGGCAGGAACGAGGTGGGTTTTCCTCCCTGCCCCCACTTTCCAACGCTCTCTATGGAAAAATTGAGGCAGATGGAGCTGAAAGTAGGGATAAAGCCCTTTCCCGGCCCCAAAATTCCAGAATTCGAGGGTGAGGGGGTGAAGCGGGGTGGATTCCGGCTTTTCCCGGAGTTCTGGAGGGGAGGGGGGTCCCCCCTCCCGGTCCCGCTCCAGCGATCCTGGCGCTGCTGACACAATGCCTGGAAAACGCTTTTCCAGCGGTTCCGTGGGAAGGAAATTCCAGAGGCCTGTGCGGAATCTCCTTTTTTAGGCATTTTTTTGATGGTTATTTTTGTCCGGGACGCGCCCGGGGGGGTCAGTCCAGACAGGATTTATCCCGGATTCCGTCGGCTCCGCTCCCCCTCCCCAGACCCCACTGCTTCGGGATCGATCCCTGGGGTTTCAACCCCCCAGAATTCCTCATTTTTTTGGGGGGAAAACCCTCGGGTCTGGGGCTGTGGGAACGTCCTGGATCCAGCGGGAAGAGCGACGCTTCCCTTGGCACTGAAATTCCCAGGATTTGGAGGCGATTTCCCCAGTTTTTTCAGGAAACGAGCATCTGGGGCGGGGTTTTGGGACTTTCCAGGAACGTCTGTGACCCCCGGGGACCGGAGGGCTCCGGGAGCGAGGGAAGAGGCCCCGGAAGTGGATTTTTCCGGGATTTTTCCGGGGTGTTGGGGGTGACTCAGCCCGAGTCCCCTTTCCGCGTGCCGGGGCTCGTTCCTGGCCCGTTCCATTCCCGTTCCCGCGGCAGGGCCGCGCCCGGCCACGCCTGGCACAGGCATGTGCGGGCCTGGCACCGGCCAAAGTCCCGGCACCGCCCTCGGGAACGGCACCGAGCGCCGCGGAGCCCCAGCACGGCGGGGTTGGGGCGGGAGAGGGATCTGCCCGGAGAGTCCGGCTCCATGTGACGTTCCCACATCCCTGCCTGGGCTCATCCCGGTTTTCCCACTGGGACACGGCGACCCCGTGGCTTTGGGGTTGGATCCCGGTGTCAGAGCAGGGATGGATCCGTCTGGAGGAGGTTCCAGATCCCAAAATCCGGCCCTAAAATCGGATTTTGGGATGGAACAATCCCGGCTCCGCAAATAACCAGAGCTGGGGGCTGTGGGGTCGGGCATTCCCGGGGAGGAAAGGCGCGGGGTCATTCCCAGTGGGATCAATAACTCTGGGTCATTCCCAGTGGGATCAGTGGGGTCATTCCTGCTGGGATCAGTGGGGTCATTCCCAGTGGGATCAGTGGGGTCATTCCTGCTGGGATCAGTAACTCTGGGTCATTCCCAGTGGGATCAGTGGGGTCATTCCTGCTGGGATCAGTGGGGTCATTCCCAGTGGGATCAGTGGGGTCATTCCTGCTGGGATCAGTAACTCTGGGTCATTCCCAGTGGGATCAGCGGGGTCATTCCTGCTGGGATCAGTGGGGTCATTCCCAGTGGGATCAATAACTCTGGGTCATTCCCAGTGGGATCAGCGGGGTCATTCCTGCTGGGATCAGTGGGGTCATTCCCAGTGGGATCAGTGGGGTCATTCCTGCTGGGATCAGTGGGGTCATTCCCAGTGGAATCAATAACTCTGGGTCATTCCCAGTGGGATCAGTGGGGTCATTCCTGCTGGGATCAGTAACTCGGGGTCATTCCCAGTGGGATCAGTGGGGTCATTCCCAGTGGGATCAGTAACTCCAGGTCATTCCCAGTGGGATGAAAGGCTTGGGGTCATTCCCAGTGGGATAAATGGAATCCCTCCTGCTGGGATGAGGAATCCTCAGGGTCCCGATTTCCCCGTTTTCCCCCCAAATCCCGGATTCCCGCCCTGATCCTGCCCTGATCCCGCCCTGATCCCGCCTTTCCCGCAGACGTTCACGGCCTGGTGCAATTCCCACCTGCGGAAAGCCGGGACGCAGATCGAGAACATCGACGAGGATTTCCGGGATGGGCTCAAGCTGATGCTGCTGCTCGAGGTCATCTCAGGTCAGGCCTCAGCCAGGAGCCCTCGGGCTGTGCCCAAAACCCTCCAAACTGGGCCCAAAATCCTTAAACTGCACCCAAAACCCTCCAAACTGGGCCCAAAATCCTTGAACTGCACCCAAAGCCCTCCAAACTGTGCCCAAAATCCTTAAACTGCACCCAAACCTTCCAAACGGTGCCCCAAACCTTCCAAACTGTGCCCAAAACCGTCCAAACTGGGCCCAAAATCCTTAAACTGTGCCCCAAACCTCCACTGGGCTCAAAATATTTAAACTTAATCCAAAAGCCTTTAAGCTTGACCCAAAAATCCTTAACCTTGACCCAGAACCTGTAACCTTGACTTAAAATCTCGAGGCTTGACTCAAAGCAATGAGCCTTGCCCCAAAATCTTTAACCCTGACCCAAACCATTCAGATTTGACCCAAACCCTTTAACCCTGCCCCAAACCCTTTAACCCTGCCCCAAACCCTTTAACCTTGCCCCAAACCCTTTAACCCTGCCCCAAACCCTTTAACCCTGCCCCAAACCCTTTAACCTTGCCCCAAACCCTTTAACCTTGCCCCAAACCCGTTAACCTTGCCCCAAACCCTTTAACCCTGCCCCAAACCCTTTAACCTTGCCCCAAACCCTTTAATCCTGCCCCAAACCCTTTAACCCTGCCCCAAACCCTTTAATCCTGCCCCAAACCTCTTTAATCCTGCCCCAAACCTCTTTAATCCTGCCCCAAACCTCTTTAATCCTGCCCCAAACCTCTTTAACCCTGCCCCAAACCCTTTAACCCTGCCCCAAACCCTTTAACCTTGCCCCAAACCCTTTAACCCTGCCCCAAACCCTTTAACCCTGCCCCAAACCCTTTAACCTTGCCCCAAACCCTTTAACCTTGCCCCAAACCCGTTAACCTTGCCCCAAACCCTTTAACCTTGCCCCAAACCCTTTAACCTTGCCCCAAACCCTTTAACCCTGCCCCAAACCCTTTAACCTTGCCCCAAACCCTTTAACCCTGCCCCAAACCCTTTAACCCTGCCCCAAACCCTTTAACCCTGCCCCAAACCCTTTAATCCTGCCCCAAACCCTTTAATCCTGACCCAAACCCTTTAACCTTGACCCAAACCCTTTAACCCTGCCCCAAACCCTTTAATCCTGACCCAATCCCGTTCCAGGGGAGCGGCTCCCGAAGCCGGAGCGGGGCAAGATGAGGGTGCACAAGATCAACAACGTCAACAAGGCCCTGGACTTCATCGCCAGCAAAGGCGTCAAACTCGTCTCCATCGGCGCCGAGGGTGAGGCCCCGCCTTGGGAATGTGCCGGGATCCGCCGGGATCCGCTGGGATCTGCCGGGATCCGCTGGGATCCACCGGGATCCGCTGCCCCAGTGCCCGGGTTTTGCCCCTTTTAGGCCAAAATTGGGGTTTTGAGGGGTTCTGAGGCTGCCATGACTCCCCCCAGTGAGTGATGGGGTCTCTGAGAATTCCAGGAATTCCAGGATTCCAAGCTCGGAGATCACAGATGGCGGCTCCAGCTCATCAAGGTCACGGTTATTCCGTGATTTTTGATGGAATTAGTGAAAATGAGGGGTTTTCTGCAATCCCGGGCGTTTTAGGGGATCTGGGGGGGGGTTTAGGGAATGGAGAAAGGGAAAAATAACCTGGAGAAGGGAAAAAAAAGCCTTGGAAAAGGGGAAGGAAAAAAGGTAGAAAAGGAAAAAAAAGCTGGGGCAGGGACAGAAGAAATTGGAAGATGAAAAATACGGAGAAGGGGAAAAAAAGCTGGAAATGGAAAAAAAATGGGTGCAGGGAGGAAAAGAAACCTGGAAGAGGGAGAAAATCCTGGAGGTTGAAGGAAAGTAAACCTGGAGCAGGGAAAAACCACCTGGAGAAGGGAGAAAACAACATGGAAAAGGGAAAGAAACATCTGGAGAAGAGGGAAAAACCAGGAAAAGCTCGGGGTTTGGCCTCCCTGGGGCTCTCTCCGCACTCTGCCTGGGGCTGGGAGCGGATTCCCGGGATTCCCAGGACAGTTCCCTGCGGGATCTCCCCCGGGGCTGCCCCGGGGCCGGGCGGGCTCTGCTGGCAGCGGCTCCGGCCGGGCCGGTTTGTTGGGATCAGCTGGAAAACCTCGGGAAAGCTCCGCGTGCCCAGAGCCGAGCGAGTCCCGGCCCGCCCGGCCCCCGCCCCAGGAATTCCCAAAACCACGAGGGCTGGGGCTGCTGGAGGCGTCGGGAAGGTCGGGTGGGATCGGTGTGGAGGAGCCCGGGATTCCTTTCCTTCCCCACTTCCTGCCCCTCTGGAATTCCTCTCTCCGTGCCTTTCGAGGTCTTTCCCAACCTGGACAGCTCCCTAACCCCAGGATTCCGTAGTTCGCGTGGTCTCGTAATCCTTGGATTCCGTAATTCCAGGATCCCGTAATTGTAGGATTCCGTAATTTTTGGAGCCCATAATTCCAAGACTTCGTGTGCTAAGACTCCGTAAATCCCAGGATCATTCCGGGACCCCACCATTGCTGTGGGATTCCCTGATTGCGGCATCCCATAATTCCAGGATTCCATGATCCTTTGGCTCCACTGTTGTAGAACCCCCCAGTCCCAGCACCCCCGCCCGGAATTCCCACCTGGAATTCCCTGTGCCTTTTCCCCGGCAGAGATCGTGGACGGGAACGCCAAGATGACGCTGGGGATGATCTGGACGATCATCCTGCGCTTCGCCATCCAGGACATCTCCGTGGAAGGTAACGGCACGGGCTCTGTTCCCGGGATCCACCCTGGGATCCACCCCTGGGATCCATCCCGGGATCCATCCCGGGATCCATCCCCGTCTCTGATCCCTGCTCCCGCAGAGACCTCGGCCAAGGAGGGGCTCCTGCTCTGGTGCCAGCGGAAAACGGCTCCGTACAAGAACGTCAACGTCCAGAACTTCCACATCAGGTCCTTCCCTCTTCCTCTTCCTCTTCCTCTTCCTCTTCCCTCCCCTTTCCCGGGGCCCAGGCAGGGTCGGAATTCCCGTTCTCCCTGCGGATTCCCGGGATCTGACCCCCGTTTCCCCGCAGCTGGAAGGACGGGCTGGCCTTCAACGCCCTCATCCACCGGCACCGCCCCGAGCTGATCGAGTACGACAAGCTCCGGAAGGTAAATCCCCGCCTTTCCCGCGGAAACCCCGGGAATTCCGGGAATTCCCGACCCACGGAGCCTCCGGCACCTCCTCTCCTGTAGGACGATCCCGTCACCAACCTCAACAACGCCTTCGAGGTGGCTGAGAAGTACCTGGACATTCCCAAGATGCTGGATGCCGAGGGTAAGCGTGGAATTCCAGCATCCGCGGGATCCCGGGATCTCTTTCAGGCCCTGCCGGGGATTCCCTCGGAGGAGGCGCCGGATCCGGGAGGAAGCGGCTGTTTTAAGCTGGGTTTTTCCCGTTTAGCACCGATTCCCACCTGTCCAGGTGGATTTATCCAGGAGCTGGGATACTCAGAGGAGCGCTGGCTCCAGCAGGAGTGTTCCCCAGTTTGTTCCCAGTTTAACCAGTACATACACAGGGATTCTGCAATCCTGGGACTCCACCATTCCAGGATCCATAAAAAACCTTGGATCCCGTAGTTCTGTGATCCCGCAGTTCTCAGATCCTGTAATTCCAGGACTCCTGAAGTCCAGAATCCCCTAATTCAAGCATCCCATAATTTTTGGGTCCCACAATTCTCAGACATCACGATCCACCATGATTCCAGGATCCTGCGGCTCCCATCATTCCAGCATTCCCACAACTGTGGGATTCCACAATTCTTTGATTCCACGATGCTGGAATTCCAGGACCGCAGAACTCTTAAGGACCCCGCAGTTCCAGCATCCCATAAATCTGGGATTCCCTTATTCCGGCATTCCACAATTCCACGGCTCCAGGCCTCCGCAGTCCCAGCATCCCACAGCTCTCTGATCCCTTAATTCCAGGATCCGTGCAGGAAGCGCCGGCTCTAACCCTGCTTTTTCCCATTTAGCACCGATTTGCGCCCATCCAGCTGCATTTCCCCCGGATCTGGGATCTTCGGAGCGGGATTCCGGCCGGGAGAGGCGCCGTGCCCGTCCCCAGTTTGCTCCCGGTTTGCTCCCGGTTTGCTCCCGGTTTAACCAGTGTGGTTCCTTGCAGACATCGTGAACACGGCGCGGCCGGACGAGAAGGCCATCATGACCTACGTGTCCAGCTTCTACCACGCCTTCTCCGGGGCCCAGAAGGTACCGGGCCCCTCCGGCTCCGCCCGGCCCGCCGGACTCTCCCTCCTGGATCCATCCCTCTGGAATTCTCTCTCCGCTCTCACGCCCACTTCTCTTCCAGCCGCGGCCGCTGTCGCTCGGGGGGGGCTCCGGGACCACCCCCAGCTGGCTCATGGAGGGGTTAAATCCGCCTGGAATTCCCGAGTTGGTGGGAAATCCACGGCAAATCCACGAGAAGTCCATGGAAATCCATGGAAATCCACGGGCAATTTGTGGGAGTCCACGGGCGGGGCAGGCCGAGCTTCCAGGAGGCCCCAGGTGAAGCCTCTGCGGCTTCCAGGAGGTTGAGGAACGAGGGAAAGGCGGAACAAATCCCCCATGAGCCGGCTCGGGGGCTCCCGACCCCGGGAAGCGCTTCCCGCCTCGCCGCATGCGCTGGGAATGCGGGAGCTGGGAATGCTGCTGGAGCCTGTCCCTCCCTCTGTCTCTCCTCTCCTCGGGCAGATATCGTGGGCACGCTGCGGCCCGACGAGAAGGCCATCATGACCTACGTGTCCTGCTTCTACCACGCCTTCTCCGGGGCCCAGAAGGTGAGCCCGGCTCGGGGGCTCCCGGCTCCGCAGGGCCCCGGCCCCGCTCGCTTCCCGCTGCCGCCTTCCCGAGGCTCCCCGGGATCTGCCCGGGATCTGCCCGGATCTGCCCGGCTGCTGCTCTGCTTGGCTTGGCCGCGGGGAAAGTGGGGCCTGGCTCCGCTGAGGTCACGCTCACGGCTTCCTCAGGGTCCTTCCTGTATTCCCTTCCTCCTTCCCTTCCTCTATTCCCTTCCTTTTCCCCTTTGTTCCCTTCCTTTTCCTCCCTTCCTTTGTTCCCTTCCTTTTCCTCCCTTCCTTTGTTCCCTTCCTTTTCCTCCCTTCTTTCCCCCCCCTTTTCCTTTATTTGATTTATTGATTTCCTTCATTTATTTCCTTCATTTATTTCCTTTATTTCCTTCCCCCCCCGGCCACTGGATTTTCCTCTTCCCGGCCCTTCCCAGACCCTCTTCCTCTTCCCGCTGACGTCCGTCCTTCTGCTCCTCCTCCTGGATTCCTCCTCTGCTTCCCACCCAGGTACCTCCAGCCCAGCCTTTTCCTTCCTCCTCCTCCTCCTCCTCCTCCTGCTTGGGGCAGGACAATCCGTGTGGATCGGGATCGGGATTGGGATCAGGCCCAGCGAGGGCTGGGTTTTCTTTTTCTTTCCCCTTTCTTTTCTCTTTCCTTTTCCTTTGGCATTTTTAAATTTTCCCCCTATTTTCTCCCAATTTTCCTGTTTCTTTCCCCCTCTTTTTTCTCCTACTTTATACTTTTCTCTCCTTTTTCGTCCACCTTTTCCTCTTTGTTTTTCTTTTCTTCCTTTTACTTTCCCTTTTTTCCTTCTACTTTTCTCTTGCACTTTCCTTCTCCTTTCTGTTCTACTTTCATCCTTGTGGTTTCCTCCGCCTTTATTCTTATTCTTCCCTCCTTCCCCCTTTTCCCCGGAGCTGGGGGTGCCCCCTGCCCCCGTTTCCCATTCCCATTCCCGTTCCTGTTCCCCGCAGGCGGAGACGGCGGCGAATCGGATCTGCAAAGTGCTGGCGGTGAACCAGGAGAACGAGCAGCTCATGGAGGACTACGAGCGCCTGGCCTCGGATGTAAGGGGGGACAATTCTAAAATCCCAGCCCAGAATCCCTCAGAATGCCCCCACGGAGCACTGCGAGCGCCTGGTGCCCGAAGTAAAGGGGGGATCCCAAAATCCCGCCCCAAAAAGCCCAAACCCCATCCCAACCCCCCGATCCGGGTCCCCCCAGCTGCTGGTGTGGATCCAGGCCCCAAACCCCAAATTCCCTGTTCCCCCCAGCTGCTGACGTGGATCCAGCCCCCAAACCCCATCCCAAACCCCAAATTCCCTGTGCCCCCAGCTGCTGACGTGGATCCAGCCCCCAAACCCCATCCCAAACCCCATCCCAAACCCCAAATTCCCTGTGCCCCCAGCTGCTGGTGTGGATCCAGCCCCAAACCCCATCCCAAACCCCAAATTCCCTGTGCCCCCAGCTGCTGGTGTGGATCCAGCCCCAAACCCCATCCCAAACCCCAAATTCCCTGTGCCCCCAGCTGCTGGTGTGGATCCAGCCCCAAACCCCATCCCAAACCCCAAATTCCCTGTGCCCCCAGCTGCTGGCGTGGATCCAGCGCACCATCCCCTGGCTGGAGTCCCGGGACCCGCAGAAGACGATCCCGGCCATGCAGCAGAAGCTGGAGGATTTCCGGGAGTACCGGCGGGTGCACAAACCCCCCAAGGTGCAGGAGAAGTGTCAGCTCGAGATCAACTTCAACACCCTGCAGACCAAGCTGCGCCTCAGCGGCCGCCCCGCCTTCATGCCCTCCGAGGGCAGGATGGTCTCGGTGGGTCTGGGGGCTTCGGGGACCTGGGGGGGGTTTGGGAGGGGGTTTGGGGAGGGCTTTGGGGCTCTCAGTGGTCAGATCCTCGTTGGAATGTCAGAAACCCAACCTAAACTGCCCCAAACCCACCTCGAATCTACCCTGGCCTTCATGGCCTCCGAGGGCAGGATGGTCTTGGTGGGTCTTGGGGCTTCGGGGAGCTGGAGGGGGTTTGGGAGGGGATTTGGGGTTTCTCAAGGGGTTAAATCCACCGAGGTGTGTCCTAAAGCCACCCCAAACCCACCCACTTGGGTGCCATCGAAGAGCAGGGTGGGCTCCAGGGCTTTGGGAGAGTCCCAGGGGGGTTTTGGGGTGATTCTGGAGGGCTTTGGGGTAACCCCAGGGGGGTTTTGGTGTGCCCAGGACATCGGGGCAGGGTGGCAGCGGCTGGAGCAGGCGGAGAAGGGACACGAGGAGTGGCTGCTGACGGAGCTGCGGCGCCTGGAGCGCCTGGATCACCTGGCCGAGAAATTCCGGCAGAAGGCCTCGATCCACGAGGGCTGGACGGAAGGTACCGGGGCTGGGCAGGGACTGGGGCTTCAGGTACTGCAGTCTGGGGGTTCAGGGCACGGATTTGGGGAGCAGGGGATGGAACTGGGGGTGACGGGGATTTAAGGGGTGGCACAGGGGGATTTGGGGTCTCAGGGCTGTCCCCACTCCCGTGCCCAGGTCAGGAGGTGGCACAGGGGGATTTGGGGTCTCAGGGCTGTCCCCACTCCCGTGCGCAGGTCAGGAGGTGGCACAGGGGGATTTGGGGTCTCAGGGCTGTCCCCACTCCCGTGCCCAGGTAAGGAGGTGGCACAGGGGGATTTGGGGTCTCAGGGCTGTCCCCACTCCCGTGCGCAGGTCAGGAGGTGGCACAGGGGGATTTGGGGTCTCAGGGCTGTCCCCACTCCCGTGCGCAGGTCAGGAGGTGGCACAGGGGGATTTGGGGTCTCAGGGCTGTCCCCACTCCCGTGCGCAGGTCAGGAGGTGGCACAGGGGGGATTTGGGGTCTCAGGGCTGTCCCCACTCCTGTGCCCAGGTCAGGAGGTGGCACAGGGGGATTTGGGGTCTCAGGGCTGTCCCCACTCCCGTGCCCAGGTAAGGAGGTGGCCCTGCGGGACCGGGACTCGGGCACGGCCTCCCTGGCCCAGGTGCGGGCGCTGCTCCGCAAACACGAGGCCTTCGAGTCCGACCTGGCGGCGCATCAGGACCGGGTGGAGCAGATCGCGGCCATTGCCCAGGAGCTCAAGTATGGGAACCCAAAATAGATCTGAAATACCCCAAAATATGTCCTGAAATGCCCCAAAATATGTCCTGAAATACCCCCCAAAGTATCCCAAATCGCCCCAAAAAAAAACCCCAAAATGTCCAGGGAGACCCCAAAAGCAGATCCCAGCCGTCACCCAGAGCAAAACCAGGACCCCAAAATACACCCCAAATGCCCCAAAGTATACCCAGAATAACCCCCAAAATGTCCCTCAAAGCATCCCAAAATCCCAAATAAACCCCAGAATATCCTGAAATACCACAAAGTAACCCCAGAAACAACCCAGCCTATCCCAAAATACACTCAGAATAACCTGAAATATCCCATTCTTCTTTCCTTTCCTGCCTTTTCCCAATCTTTTGTCTCTTTTCCCCATTTTCTCGCTTTTGCCTCTACTTCCCCCATTTTCCCCCTATTTTCCCCCGTTTTTCCCCATTTTCTCCCTGTTTTTCCCCATTTTCCTCCCGTTTTTCCCCATTCCCCCGGTTTTCCCCATTTTTCCCCCGTTTTTCCCCATTTTCTCCTGTTTTTCCCCATTTTCCTCCCGTTTTTCCCCATTTCCCCCCGGTTTTCCCCATTTCCCCCCCGTTTTTCCCCATTTTCTCCCTGTTTTTCCCCATTTCCCCCCGTTTTTCCCCATTTCCCCCCGGTTTTCCCCATTTTCCCCCTATTTCCCCCTTTTTTCCCCCATTTTCCCCCCTTTTTTCCCCATTTCCCCCCATTTTCCCCATTTTCCCCCTTTTTTCCCCGTTTTTCCCCATTTTCCCCCCTTTTTTCCCCATTTTCCCCCTATTTTCCCCCTTTTTTTCCCCGTTTTCCCCCCTTTTTTCCCCATTTCCCCCGGTTTTCCCCATTTTCCCCCTATTTTTCCCCATTTTCCCCCCTATTTTCCCCGGTTTTCCCCATTTTCCCCCCGTTTTTCCCCATTTTCCCCCCATTTCCCAGCGAGCTGGATTACTACGACTCCCCGAGCGTCAACGCCCGGTGCCAGAAGATCTGTGACCAGTGGGACCTGCTGGGCTCCCTCACCCACAGCCGCCGGGAAGCGCTGGAGGTCAGCGGCATCCCCGGGGCCTCCCGTGGGAGGGAGGGAGGGATCGGGATCCCAATCCCGGCGTTTTTCGCCCCAGAAAACGGAGAAGCAGCTGGAGACCATCGACGAGCTGCACCTGGAGTACGCCAAGCGCGCGGCGCCCTTCAACAACTGGATGGAGAGCGCCATGGAGGACCTGCAGGACATGTTCATCGTGCACACCATCGAGGAGATCCAGGTGGGAATCCCGGGATTCCCTGGGAATGCCCGGTTTGTCTTTTCGGGGCACGGGAACGGCCCAGGAAACGCTCCTGGGGAGCATCTTGGGGATGGTTTTCGGGTTCATTGTGCACACCATCGAGGAGATCCAGGTGGAATCCTGGAGTTCCGTGGGAATATCAGGCTCCTGCCCCAAAAACGCTCCAAAATTCAAAAGAAGCAGCCTAAAAATGCAGTTTCTGGAGCATTTGTGGCTGATTCTGTGCCAGAGGCAGAAATGCTGGGGATAAAGCGGCTCTCAGCCGCGAGGCCTCGAGTTCCGTGGCCATGCCCGGTGTCCGTCCCCCAGGGCCTGATCGCTGCCCACGACCAGTTCAAGTCGACGCTGCCGGACGCGGACAAGGAGCGGGAGGCGATCCTGAGGATCCAGCAGGAAGCGCAGCGGATCGCGGACCTGCACGGCATCCAGCTGCCCGGGAACAACCCCTACACCTCCGTCACCCCCCAGATCATCAACTCCAAGTGGGAGCGGGTGCGGAGCCACACCGGGGGCACCGGGGCAGGGCTGGAGCCGTGGGTCCCGTTGGGTCTGGAGGGATTCCCAAACCCCTCCGGCCCCAGATCTCTCCATCCCGGGTTTTCCCCTGTGGGTTTCCCCCTTTTCCCACTCTTTTTTCCCACCTTTCTCTGGGTTTTTCTCCCACCTTTTTTCTGGGTTTCCGCCACCCAGTTTTCCCTCGTGGTTTTCCCCCACCGTTCCTGGTTTCCAAGGCACTTCTTCCCCTGTAGTTTCCTCACCCTATCTATCCCCTGTGGTTTTCCCGGTTTCCCAGCAGGCTTTTCCAGCAGCTTTTCCCTGTTTTTTCCCGCTTTCCCAGGTGCAGCAGTTGGTGCCCAAGCGGGACCAGGCGCTGCAGGAGGAGCAGAACCGGCAGAATTCCAACGAGCACCTCAGGAGGCAGTTTGGGAGCCAGGCCAACCGCGTGGGGCCCTGGATCCAGACCAAGATGGAGGTCAGGGATCCTCCCGGTGGGATCCGGGGGCTGGGAATACTGGGAGTGCTGGAATCGGCCCCGGAATGGGCCCTGTCCGGGTTGTTCCGGGTCAGAAGGGCTGGGAAAGGGCTGGAGCTGTTGGTCGGTGATCGCCTGGTGTTCTCCTGGAAAACTGGGGTGGAATTGCTGGCGTGGGGATCCCGGGCTGGAATCCCGCGTGTTCCCAGGAGATCGGCCGGATCTCCATCGAGATGAACGGGACGCTGGAGGATCAGCTCAACCACCTGAAGGAGTACGAGCAGAACATTGTGGAGTACAAACCCAACCTGGAGCTGCTGGAGCAGCAGCACCAGCTCGTGCAGGAGGCGCTGATCTTCGACAACCAGCATTCCAACTACACCATGGAGGTGGGATCCCGGCATCCGGGGGGGTTGGGATCGTCCCGAAGGGCTTCCCGGTCACTGAGGGGCTGGGAATGGGGAGGGAGGGATCCCACAGGGATTTGGGGGGTCCCAGGGTGGGCTGGTCCTCGACAGGCAGCATTCCAACTGCACATGGAGCTGGGATCCTGGCATGCCATCCCATGGAACTGGGGTCATCCTGGGGAAGTGGGGTGCTCTGGAGGGTGCTGGATCCCTGCCGTGGGGATCAGGATGATCCCGGGGGAGCCGGCTCCCATCCCGGGGGATCGGGGCGCTCCGGAGGGCGCCGTTCCCCCCTCATTCTCCCGTTCCCGCTGTGATCCCAGCACCTGCGCGTGGGCTGGGAGCAGCTGCTGACGACGATCGCTCGGACCATCAACGAGGTGGAGAACCAGATCCTGACCCGCGACGCCAAAGGGATCAGCCAGGAGCAGATGCAGGAATTCCGGGCCTCCTTCAACCACTTCGACAAGGTCCGGGATCCCGGGAACCCTGGGGACTGGGGGGATCCCAGGGGGATCTGGGGGTGACAGCCCAGCCCAGTCCCCACCCGGAGCAGCCCCACGGGGTTATTCCCTGCTGGAATGTGGGAATTGCCTCCTGTTTTCACTCATTTCCCCCGTTCGTCCCCGTTTTCCCAGGACCACGGCGGCGCCCTGGGCCCGGAGGAGTTCAAGGCCTGTTTGATCAGTCTGGGCTACGACGTTGAGAACGACCGGCAGGTACCGCCCGCTCCCTCTTCCTCTTCCTCCTTCCTCTTCCTCTTCCTCCTTCCCTCTCCTTCCTTCCCTCTCCTTCCTTCCTTCCTTCCTTCCATCCATCCATCCTTCCTCCCTCTCTCTTCTGGGCCGGTTTCCTCCTCTAACGGATTCTCTGCTTTTCTCTTCCTCCTTCGTCTCCCTCTCCCTCTCCCTCTCCTCTTCCTCCTGGAAGCCGAAGCGCCGCACGGACTCCAACGACTTCCGCGCCCTCCTGGGCCCTGCGGGATCCGGCCTGGTAACAATCCCATTTTCCTGCTTCTACACCTTTTTTTCTGCCTTTTTTTTTTCCCATCGCTGGGGGGAAGGAAGGGGAGGAAGGGCGGGGGAATCCCAGTGGATTCCAGGACTGGAAAAGCGCCAGAAGCATGGAAAAGCTCCAGAATTCCCAGGGAAAAAGCTCTGGAATCCCTTGAAAAGCTCTGAAGTGACCAGAAAAGGCCCTGGAATTCCTGGGAAAGCGTCGGCATTCCTGACTGTGCCTCTCCCCCCTCAGGGTGACGCAGAGTTCCAGCGGATCATGGCCGTGGTGGATCCCAACGGCAGCGGGACCGTGACGTTCCAGGCCTTCATCGACTTCATGTCCCGGGAAACGACGGACACGGACACGGCGGAGCAGGTCATCAACAGCTTCCGTGTGCTGGCCGGGGACAAGGTGAGCAAATCCAGGATCCGGGAACGCCACGGGGGTTTGGGAATGGGGGAGTGGGATGTGGGAGCTCTGGGGGGTCGGGGAATGCCAGCACAGCAGGGTTTGGGACGGGTTTGTCGAGCTTTGGAATTCCACTGGGATCGATGACTCCGTGGGTTGTCCGTCCCCACCCCTCCCCGCATTCTCCCATCGTTCCCCTGTTTTTCCCACTTTTCCCGCTCCCCGCAGAACTACATCACGGCGGCCGAGCTGCGGCGGGAGCTGCCGGCGGCGCAGGCCGAGTACTGCATCGCCCGGATGGCGCCGTACCCCGGCCCCGACGGCATCCCGGGCGCCCTGGACTACAAATCCTTCTCCACCGCCCTGTACGGAGAGAGCGACCTCTGACCGGATCCCCCGGGACCCGCCCGCCCCCCCCCGCCTCCTACTATGCAACAGTTGATTGATCTTGGGATATTTCGGGATGCAATTCCCACTTTTCCTCGGGCTCGGGGGGGGTTTCGCCTCCCGCGGGGCCTCGGAGCGCCCGGAAATGGTTATTTTTGGTAACGAGAGAGAGAAATTCCGACTATTTTTCACGGGATCAGCGGCGCAGCCCGAGGGTTCCCTCTCCCCCCACACCCCCCACGGTAATTTATGGCTTTTCCAGAGGGAAAAATTTGGGATTTTGGGGGGGTTTTTTTTAGGTTTTTCACTCACATTCCCACCTCAGAACAGCGTTTTGTGGACCAAAAAATGGGGAAAATAGGGGGAAATAGGGAAAAAAGGCGAGAAATAAGAAGAAGCAAGGAGAAATGAGGAAAAATTAGGAGGAAAAATGTGGAGAAAAATGAGGCAAAATGTGGAGAGAGATTGAGAACTAGGAAAAAATTAAGAGAAATGAAAAATGTGGAGCATGTGGAAAAATTAGGAGAGAAATGAGGAAAATCATGGAGAAATCTGGAGGAATACAGAAAAATATGGGAAAATAATGATAAAGACAAGGAGAAAAATAGAAAAATAAGGAGAACTGTGGAAAAATATGAAAAATTAAGTGAAACAAGGAGGAAAATTAAGAGAAATCCACCTAATAAAGCGCCTGATCCTGGAAAATTTTGACGGGAAGCAGAAAATTCCGGTTTCCTTTATAACTTTACGGATTTATTATATAAATATATATTCACGTAGCAGCTTCTTTGTCCTGTAATTAAAATATTGCTGGAAAAAAATCCCTGGAATCTTGGAGTTTTTCCTCACCTTTTTCCTCACCTTTTTCCCAGGATGTGGCCAAACAAGGTAATGTTTAGGGGAGAGAATGAACATATTGAGGTAAAAATTAGGTTGTTAGTAGGGGATATTTTGGGGGCAAAATTGAGGTAATTTTTATTGGACAGGTCAGGACAATTGTGGGGGTAAAACCTGAGGTGATCTGTAAGCGATGGAAGGAATATTTTGGGGGTAAAATGTGAGGTACATGTGAGCACAGGGTCCCCTAAGTTGTCTAGGGGGTTTTTCCCTTAGGTTCCCCATCCTTTTTTCTCTCCCTTTTCCCACCCTTTTTCCCTCACTTCTTTTTGTTTTTCCCTCATATTTCCTGCCTTTTTTCCTGCTCTTTTTCCCCCTCACATTTCCCGCCCTTTCCCCCTCACGTTTCCTCCCCTTTTCCCCTCACGTTTCCCGCCCTTTTCTCCCCTCACATTTCCCGCCCTTTTTCTCCCCTCATGTTTCCCGCCCTTTTCTCCCCTCACATTTCCCGCCCTTTTCTCCCCTCACAGTTCCCCCCGTTTTTCCCCTCACGGTTCCCCCCCTTTTCCCCTCACATTTCTCACCCTTTTCCCCTCACGGTTCCCGCCCTTTTCTTTCCTCACATTTCCCTCTTTTTCCCCCTCACGTTTCTCGCCCTTTTCCCCTCACGTTTCCCTCTTTTTCCCCTCACGTTTCCCGCCCTTTTTCCCCTCACATTTCCCGCCCTTTTCTCCCCTCACGTTTCCCTCCCTTTTCCCCTCACGTTTCCCTCCCTTTTCTCCCCTCACGTTTCCCTCCCTTTTCTCCCCTCACGTTTCCCTCCCTTTTCCCCTCACGTTTCCCTCCCTTTTTCCCCTCACAGTTCTCACTCTTCTCCCCTCACAGGTCCCGCCCTTTTTCCCCTCACGTTTCCCGCCCTTTTCTCCCCTCACGTTTCCTGCCCTTTTTCCCCTCACAGTTCTCACTCTTTTCCCCTCATGCTTCCCACCCTTTTACCCCTCAGGCCCCTGGTATTTTGGGGGCCCCCAGCGGGGTCAGTAATGAGCCGGAGGGGCAGCGACACTTGGCAGCGTTTATTGAGGGGGGAGGAAAGGCACTTAAAGAGCGTCTGGGGTAATTCTGGGGAGTCGGGGGGTGTTTCAGGGGGGTCAGTAACGAGCCAGTGGCACTCAGCAGCGTTTGGTGGGAGGGGGGGAATAAAAGGCACTTTAAGGGGGTTTTGGGAAGGGCGTTTGGGGTTCCTGGGGGTCATCCCAGCTGATCCTCGTATTGCTTGCGGAAGCAGTCGCCGGCCGGGAAGAAATCCCAGCAGCGCTCCTGGTACATCTTCCACACGTAAGATTCCTGGAGGAGGAATTGGGGAGGGGGGTCAGGGCATGGGGGACCCCCCACAGCACCCCTGGCCCACTGGCACTGGGAGACCCCCCCCAAATTTCACAGATATCACCAGACACCCCCCCAAGTCCTACAGGACCCCCTCCCCAAATCCCATAGAGACCCTTCATGGGACTCCCAATGGGACCCTCCCTGTGCCCCCCCACCCAAGCCCCCCAAAGCACCCCCAGACCCTTCCTGGACTCCCCCAGCCCCCACAACCCTCCCCAGGACCCCCCCTTCTCCCCACCTGCCCCGTGTGCTCCGTCTCGTCCTTGTTGATCAAATACATCAGGAAAAACCTGCGGGGGGTGTGAAATTCGGGGTGTCAGAGGTCAAGGGGGACCCCCAACTTCTCTGGGACCCCCCTAAAATCCCCCGTAGCCCCCCAAGCCCCCAGGTCTCACATGTAGTTGGCCAGGTTGTGCTCCTCCAGCGTGTGGGTCTCGAAGCCGTGGGGCGTCGTGTCGAAGTAGTCGCTCCCGATGCCACAGATGAAACATTTAGTCTGGGGAGGGGGCCCGGGGGGGTCAGAGAGGGGTCCCTGAACCCCCCAATCCGAACTGGGGGGGCCTCACCCTCCTGTCCCCCCCCAACTCACCTCCATGTCCTCCTTCACCTGCTCCTGCTGGTCCCGCAGTTCCCCGAAGGCGTCGATGATCAGACCTGGGGGGCACAAAAAGGGGGGGGTCAGCGAGATGGGACCTCCCCCCCAGGTCCCCCCACAGCCCCTTTTAGGACCCCCAAACTGCCCCCCAAGCGGTGCCCACCCTGGATGAAGCCAGGAGGATGATGATGATCCCCAGACCCCCCGTAGCCCCCTCCCCATCCCCCCGCGGGGTGCCCACCCTGGATGATGGCCAGGAGGATGACGATGACGAAGAAGAAGAAGGTGATGTCGAAGACGACGCGGTAGAGCTCGTAATCGTCCCCGCGGGGTCCTCGATCTCGTCCCCGATGCCCCCCCCGGCCCGGACCCCCACGTACATGTGGAACAGGTAACACTGGGGGGACACAGCAGGGTCAGGGACCCCTGAGACCTCCAGGTGCCCCCAGAGAGCCCCAAAAATCCAGCTGGGGACCCTCTGCACCCCGCCTCGATGCCCCCGGGCCCCCCCTCACCGTCATCATGTCGTCACACTTCATGTCGGGCTCGTCCTCGTCCTCGCTCTTGTTGTAGAACTTGCGGAAGAAGTTGAAGGCCACCACGGTGTACAGGTAGACCACCACGGCCAGCAGCCCCACGGTCATCACCAGCTGAGCACAGGGCGGTCAGGGGGGCCACGGGACCCCCCCGGGCCGCCGGCCCCCGCAGGACCCCCCCCACCTGTTTGCCGTTGTGGGTGACGGAGGACAGGATGGTGCGCAGCGTCTTCACGCCCATGGCGATGTCCAGCAGGTGGGAGGCGAAGAAGAAGTTGTTGTAGTGGCCCAGCAGCGACATGGCCATGTACCAGGTGAGGTACAGGAACGACTGGGGGGACACGGGGGGGTCACCCCAAAGCCAGGGGGTCCCCCCAAAGCCAGGGGGTCCCCCTAAAGCCAGGGGGTCACCCCAAAGCCAGGGGGTCCCATGGCCCAGGATCACGGCCCAGGTGAGCCCCCACTCACGTTATCGGTGAAAATCACCCCAAATTTCCAGATCTGGTACCGGATGTCGATGGATGTGATCCTGTGGGGGCACAGGGGGGTGAGCACGTGGGGACATCCCCAAGAAGGGTCAGGACTCCCTGGGGGAGCCCCCAGACCCACGAGGTGTCTGACTACCCCTGGGCCCCCCTAGGACCATCCAGGACCCCCGAATCCCCCCTTAGACCCCTATAGGACCCCAACCCCGCAGGCCCCCCAGCCCACCAGGTGAGCAGGGAGCTGTCGGGAGGGGTTCTGCGCTCCCCCTGCGCCCCGATCTCCACGCTGGCCAGGTCCATCCCCAGCAGCTCCGCGATCCTCTCCCGCCCGTAGATGTCCCCGTACTTCTCCAGCACCTGGGGGGACCCCAGAATTGAGGGGGGGGTGCCCCAAAATTGAGGGAAGGACCCCCAGAATGTCAGGGGACACCTCCAAAATCGGGGTAGGGGGTCCCAGTCCCCATCCAGGACCCCTCCTCACCTTCCTCTTGATGAACTTGTCCCAGTAGTTGCTGGGGAAGGATCTGGGGGGGTCAGGGAGGAAAAGGGGGGTCAGGGGGGAAAAGGGGAGTCAGGGGGGTCAGTGGTGACCACACCCTTCCCCCAAGACGCGGCTGGTGCAGGGGGGGCCTCAGGGGGTCACAGTTGGTCCCACCAGACCCCCCGGGATCCCCTGAAACCTCTCTCAGACCTCCCAGAGCTCCCTAAATCCCCCAAACCTCTCTTCCAGCCCCTCAGATGCCCCCAGGACACCCTGAACCCTCCTCCCGTGACTCCCCAGTGCCTCCCGGTGCCTCCCGGTGCCGTACTGGGCGTTGAG
This sequence comes from Corvus cornix cornix, assembly GCF_000738735.6. NCBI lineage: Eukaryota > Metazoa > Chordata > Aves > Passeriformes > Corvidae > Corvus > Corvus cornix. Next base: position 155,181 of record NW_024108681.1, read on the forward strand.
CACCAGGCGGTCCCACTGGCCCTTGACGTCGTCGTCGGGGGGCTGCTCGGTGATGTAGAGCCCCGAGAACTCGAGGCGCCGCGCCACCTCCTTCTCGCGCTTGAAGATCACCAGGGGGATCTGGGGACAGGCCACGGGCTCACCGGGGGGCCCAGGGGGTCACCCCGTGTGGGCCAGCGCCAGCCCCCGCAGCGCTGGGCCCATGTAGCCCGTGCTCTCCTCCAGGAAATAATAAACCTCGGGCTCCTCCGCGAGCCCCGCCGCGGCCTCGGCGCCCCCCGGGACGCCCCCGTCCTCCTCCGGGGCCGCCCCCGAGCCCTCGGGCTCCTCCAGGGCGCCCGGGGGGTGCTCGGACACCTGCGGCGAGAGGGACACGGTGAGAGCCCCCGCTGGGGCCGGGGGTCCCAAACCCCCCACAGCGGGGTACCCGGGGTCTGAGGGGGTCCGAAGTACCCCCAAACCCCCCACAGCGGGGTACCCGGGGTCTGAGGGGGTCCAAAGTACCCCCAAACCCCCCACAGCGGGGTACCCGGGGTCTGAGGGGGTCCGAAGTACCCCCAAACCCCCCACAGCGGGGTACCCGGAGTCTGAGGGGGTCCGAAGTGCCCCCAAACCCCCCACAGCGGGGTACCCGCGGTCTGAGGGGGTCCGAAGTGCCCCCAAACCCCCCACAGCGGGGTAACCCGGAGTCTGAGGGGGTCCGAAGTACCCCCAAACCCCCCACAGCGGGGTACCCGGAGTCTGAGGGGGTCCGAAGTGCCCCCAAACCCCCCACAGCGGGGTCTGAGGGGGTCCAAAGTGCCCCCAAGCCCCCTCTGTGGGGACATGGGGGTGTCCCCAAACCCGCTCCTCCACGCTGGGTGTCCCAGTGGTACCTGGGGCGGTGTCTGATGTGCCCCCACCTCATCCCCCCACCTCTGTAGGAACCCAGGACCCCCCAGCCCCCCCAGCCCCCACCTTGTAGAAGAGGAGGATGAAGTTGATGGCGAAGGCCAGGAACAGCGCCAGGAACCGCAGGTTGTAGAAGTTCCGTGACAGGTAATTCTGGGGGGGGAGGGGGTCAGGACGCTCCTGAGCACTCACCTGAGGGGGGCCAGGCCCAGGACCCCCTCCCAGCACCCCAAATAGCCTCGAGGGACCCCCAAACTCCCCCAGAGACCCCCAAGCCCCCCCTTACCAGGAACTTGACCCTCTGGACCTCCAGCTCTCCCCAGAAGTCGAAGCCCCCCTCGGCCGGGGGCTCCCGGCGCTCCCTGGGCACCGACTTGCGCCGCTTCGGGGGGGCCCTGGGCTCCGGCCCCTCCTCGGCCCCCTCGGGACCCCCGGCCTTCTCCCCGTTCTCTGTGCTGGGGACAGAGCAGGCTTGGGCTGGGGGGCTCGGGGACACCCCTGCCCCGGCGCCCAGGGGGGCTGGGACCCCCCCCCAAATTCCCCGCCCTTACTCGGCTTTCTCGGTCTCGGCCGGGGGCTCCTCCTCCTTCTGCCCCTCTCCCACCTGCTCCACCGCCTCCTGGGGGGGATAAGGGGGGTCAGAGGGGGGACCTGGGGGGCTCATCCCCCTGGACCCCCCCAGTTCCCCCTCAGGCACGGGGGGGGTGGGAATCAGGGTTTTGGGGACACCCACTGTGTCCCACCCCCACAGGGGACCCCTGGGGACGTCCCCCCTCAAAGGGACCCCCAAAATCATTCCCCCAGGTCCCCCAAAATCCCCCCACTGGGAACCCCCAAAATCTCACCCCCTCCATGTCCCAGCCTTCACAGTGACCCCCTGGGGCCCACCCCCACTAAAGACCCCCAAACTCCCCCCACGGGGACCCCCAAAACGCCACTGCCCCTCCCAGACGCCCCCCAGCCCCCTGGAGCCCCCCGGATCCCCCTGCCCCCTTACCCCGATCTTCCTGCGCAGGATGGGGGTCCCCTCGGGGGTGGGGGGCTCAGCCCCGGGGGGCTCCCCGATGTCCCCGAGCCCCCCCGGGGCGTCGGGGGCCGCCAGCCGGAAATGGGGGTCCTTGCGTGCCCCCGGCCCCGCCGGCGCCGGCTTCGCCTCCCACCGCTCCTCCTCCTCCTCCTCCTCCTCGGCCGGGGGCGCCTCTAGCTGCGCCTCGGGGGGCTGCTCCGGCTCCGGGGGTCCCCGCTCGTCCCCCGCGCCGGCCTCGCCGCCACCCACGGCGTCCTGGGTGGGGTCGGGCATGGAGCCCAGCACCTCGATGACCCCAGGCGCTGCGCCCCCTCCACCAGGCCACCCCGAACAGGGAGCTCCAGGCCAGGCGCCCCACGGCCCCCAGCACCCCCAGCCCCCCCAGCACGCCCCCAGGGCCACGCGCCCCACGCCCGCCCCCGCCTCCCACGCCAGCTCCCGCCCCGACTTCTTCCGCAGCCTCCTGATCCTGCGGCGCCACGTCTGGGGAGACCCCAGCAGCCGCCGCAGCAGCCCCAGGCCCGGCAGCGCCGGTGCCGGCGCCTCCACGCTGGCCGGCTCCTCTTCCTCCCTGTCCTCATCCTCGTCCTCCTCCTCGTCGCGTGGCGCCTCCTCCTCGGAGATGCGCGAGGCGATCTGCATCTCGAAGATGGTGTCCTCGCAGAAGTTGACGAAGAGCTCCATCTTCTCGGCCTCGCCGCCCTCGTTGACCACGTCGAAGATGAACTGGCGCTTGGACTCCTTGACCTGCGGCATCTCCCACTGCGCCTTGTTGGCGCCGCTGATCTCGAAGTAGATGCGCTCGATGCGCCGCGCCGCGCCCATGATCTCGATGCGGCCCAGGAACGGGCGGAAGTAGTCCAGGATGCTCTCGGCCTGCTCCAGGAAGGTCTTGAGGCGCTGGTCGTGCGGGACGTGCTCGGACAGGTTGGTCAGCAGCACGGCCACGTTGAAGCCGATGTCGCGCGCGGGCTCCTGGAAGCGCTGGGCGAAGCTCTCCACGTCGATCATCTCGTTCTCGTCGGCCTCGGAGCACGACAGCAGGAACTGGATCTCGTCGGGCTCGTACTGCTTCTGGCTGTCCATGGCCTTCTGGAAGTCCTTCTTGGAGATGAGCCCGCGCGGGTCGGTGACGAAGTGCCGGAAGGCGTCGGATGAGACGATGTCGCGCAGCTTCAGGAACATGTCGAAGAACTTGAGGATCATGGTGACGTTGCTGGAGGACTCCACCAGCATGTCCACCATCTGCCGCGCAATCGTCCCGTTCACCACGTTCCCTGGGGGGACACGGCGCCGTCACAGGTCAGCGGGTGTCCCCAGAGCCTCGGGGGTGCCCTGGGGGTGTGGGGACACCTGGGTGGTCAAGGGACATCCTGGCATCAGGGGACACCCGGGTGGTCAAGGGACCCCTTGGGGACAGGGGGTCCCCGGTACCTTCGAGCAGGGACAGCAGCATCACCACCATGTCCTTCTGCAGGTCCAGCAGCTCCTTCAGCAGCCCCAGCTGGGACGAGTCCTGGGCAGGCACCAGAGCTCCCAGTTACCTCCCAGTAACCCCCAGTGCACCCCAGTGCCATCCTAGTGCCCCAACCAGTAACTTCCCAGTGCCACCAGTCCCCTCCCAGTGCTCCCAGTGCCCACCTGAGCCAGCTTCTTCATCATGTGTGCGAAGACGTGCAGGAAGCCGACGACGGCATCCCAGAGGCGGCTGTGGGCCAGGCTCTGCTGGTTCCCAGTACAGGGGCCCTGGGGGACACCGGCACACTGGGAGGGACCCCCGAGAGCCCCCAGGGCACTGGGGACACTGGGAGCACTGGGGAGGTTTGGGGGCATTTGGGGGTCCCAGGGGATTTGGGGGGTCCCAGGGGGGTTTGGGGTCTCACCTGGATGTACTCGGTGAGGCTGTTGAACACCTGCTTGGCCATGGCCATGGGGGGCTCGGGGGGTCCCAGGGGGTTTGGGGGTCCCAGGGGGGTTTGGGGTCTCACCTGGATGTACTCGGTGAGGCTGTTGAACACCTGCTTGGCCACGGCCATGGCCTTGGAGAAGTTCCTCTTGCCCTGCTCGTCGATGACGTCCTTGCCCGAGTAGTACCAGTAGAAGTCACTGATGGACTCCTGGGGACAGCGGGGACATTGGGGCCATCGAGGGGCCATCGAGGGGCCATCGAGGGGCCACGGGGCCAGCAGCAGTCACTGCTGGCTCCTGGGGACACTGGGGTGTCACCTGCAGGCGCAGCAGGTAATCCACGGTGCAGATGATGATGTTGATGGTGGTCGTGTTCCCCGTCTGCGTCCGCAGGTAGTTCTGGAAGTCTGGGGGGAACAGGGACACCCCCGGGGTCACCTCGGTGTCACCTGGGTCCCCTCGCGTCCCCCTGTGCCCCCTCCTCCCCCTGTCACCCCCCTTTCCCCGGCCCCTCCTGCCCCAGGGACCCCCAAGCCCCTCTTCCCCACACAGAACCCCCCGAGCCGTGTCTGAGCCGTGTCCCCACGTGTCCCTCACCTGTCCCCAGGTGTCCCTCCATGTCCCAGGGTCCCCTCCCATGTCCCCAGGTGTCCCTCCCCTGTCCCCAGGTGTCCCCTCCATGTCCCCAGGTGTCCCCCCCGTGTCCCCAGGTGTCCCCTCCGTGTCCCCAGGTGTCCCCCCCATGTCCCCAGGTGTCCTCCCCGTGTCCCCACCATTGTTGTGGCCCTCGCAGAGCAGCTGCAGCAGCCGGAACAGGTCCTGGGTGAATTCATCGTCCGACATCACCTTCTCCCCTGGGGGGACACGGGGGGGACATGGGGACAGCGGGGTCACCTGGGGTCACGGGTGGCACGGGGACACGCCCCAGTGGCACGGGGACACCACAGAGTGGCACAGGGACACCACAGAGTGGCACGGGGACACCCTGGCGTGACAGGGACACACCGAGATGGCACCAGGACACACCCCAGGCTGGCACGGGGACACCCCAGGCTGGCACAGGGATGCCATAGAGTGGCACGGGGACAATCTGAGGTGGCACGGGGACACCATAGAGTGGCACAGGGACACCCCGGGGTGGCACGGGGACACCACAGAGTGGCACAGGGACGAGCAGGGTGGCACTGGGGGCACCACAGGGGACGCTGGGGTGGCACAGGGACAAGCAGGGTGACGGTGGGGACATTGGGGTGGCAGGGGGTTAGAGGGGGGAGGGGACACAAGCGGGACAAGCGGGGACACAGGGACAGGCCACCCTCCTCCTGCCCCCCCCCAGAGCCCCACAGAGCCTTCAGTGAGCCCTGACCCCTGTGGGACCCCAACCCTGTCCCCCCCTACAGCCCCCGACACCCCACAGACCCCCAGCCCGATCCCCCCGTACCCCACAGCCCCCCTGTGGCCCCCACAGCCCCTGTAATCCCCTACAGCCCCCATCCCGAACCCCCCACGGCCCCCTGGCACCCCCAGCCCCATAACCCTGCACAGCCCAAGGCCCCTATGGCCCCCCTGCAGCCCCCCCAGCCCTGCTACGGGCACTCCCTCTGGCCCTGGAGCCCCCTGAGCCCCCCTGCAGCCCCCCTGCAGCCCCCCTGCAGCCCCCCTGCAGCCCCCCGAGCCCCTCAGAGCCCCCTGCGGCCCCCCAAGCCCCGCTGCAGCCCCCCGAGCCCCCCGTATTTACCGTTTCTCCCGGCTGATGACTGCCAGCGGAGCCGGGGGGAGAGAAGAGACAGTGAGCGGGGGGGGGGTCTGGGAGTGGGGCTGGGAGTGGGGATCCAGGGGGGATTCGGGATCCGGGGGAGGAACTGGGGATTTGGGGGGAATTGGGATGGGGGGGACATTAGATTTTGGGGGGCATTAGGGTTGGAGGGGTGTTGGAGGGGGGGATTAGGATTTTGGGGGGTTCAGTAGGATTTTGGGGGGCATTAGGGGTTTGGGGGGATTGGAGAGGAACTGGGGGCAGTTGGGGTTTAGGGGGGCATTAGGGGGGAGGGGGCATTAGATTTTGGGGGAACTCTGGGTCAGGGATCACAGCAGGGGCACGGGGGGAGCAGCGCGGGGCTTTTGGGGTGCAGAACGGGCCCTCCCCCTCAGTCCCGCCCCCCTCTCCCCTCGAGGGTCCCGGGGGGTCCCGGCCCCCCACTCACTCGTCCCCTCCTCGGTGACCATGCCCAGCCCCTCGGCCTTGTTCTGCCGCTCGAAGGCGTTCAGGTCCAGCACGCTGCGGGGAACGGGGTCAGGGGACACAGGGGACAGCCCCGGGGGTCCCTGCTGCTCCCGGGGACCCCCCAGCACCCCGGGGGGACCCCACAGCACCCCGGGGGGACCCCGATGCCGGTACCTGCAGGTTTGCATCAGGGCCTGGACGCTCTGGAAGAAGCCGACCTCGCGCTTGGATTTGAGGTACTCCAGCATCTTCTGTGGGGGGCACAGGGCACACGTGGGGACACAGGGGACACAGGGGACACCCGTGACCCCACAGGGGACACAGGGGACACAGGGGACACAAGGGACACCCGTGACCCCACAGGGGACACAGGGGACACAGGGGACACAGGGACACCCGTGACCCCACAGGGGACACAGGGGACACAGGGGACACAGGGGACACCCGTGACCCACAGGGGACACAGGGGGGCCGCACCTGCTGCACGTCGGCGTTGCCCCCGTTGAGGATGGAGATGCCCAACTTGAGGGTGGAGGAGACCATGGCCCCCCGCTCACCTGGGGACACGGGGGTCACACCGGGGTGACATGGGGGTCACACCGGGGCCACACCGGGGCCACACCGGGGTCACAGCCAGGCCACATGTGTCACGTGTCATACGTGTGTCACCCCATCTCCCCCCACTCCCCGATAACCAGGACCCTTGGGCAGGGGCTGGGGGGGTCAGCGCTCACTCGGGGGGCTCACGGGGGCTCACTCGGGGGGGCTCAGGGGGTCACTCGGGGGGCTCAGGGGCTCACTCGGGGGCTCAGGGGGGGTCACTCGGGGGGCTCAGGGATCTCAGGGGGGTCACTCGGGGGTCAGGGGGTCACTCGGGGGTCTCGGGGGGGTCACTCGGGGGGCTCAGGGATCTCAGGGGGTCACTCGGGGGCTCAGGGGTCACCCGGGGGGCTCAGGGGGTCACTCGGGGGGCTCAGGGGGGTCACCCGGGGGGCTCCAGGGGTCTCACCCTTGCAGGCGCTGATCATCTGCAGCACCATCTCGGCCGCCCCCCGCGTGTGCAGCCGCGCCTGCTGCGACAGCAGCTTCTGCTTCTCCATCTCCTTCTCCTGGGACGGGGACACGGGGGTTCACGGGGGGTCACCGGGGTCAGGGGGGGACACCGGGGTCGGGGGGGTCACAGGGACATGGGGGTCACAGGGGTCAGGGGGTGTCACAGGGGACATGGGGGGACACCGGGGTCAGGGGGGGTCACCGGGTCAGGGGGGGACACCGGGTCAGGGGGGTCACAGGGGACATGGGGGGACACCGGGGTCAGGGGGGGTCACCGGGGTCAGGGGGGGACACCGGGGTCAGGGGTTTCGGGGTCCCCCCCACCTCGAATGAGTCCTCAGCTTCTTCCTCTTCCTTCTCCTCTTCCTCCTTCCCTTCCTCTTCCCCGTCCTCTGTGTGGCAGCTCTGGGGGAAGGGGAGGAAAGGCGGGGGGGGGAAGGTCCTCAAATTAGGAACCCCCCCGAACCAGCCTGGGGGGGCCCCAAAATCCCTGGGGATTCCCAAAATACCCAGGGGAACCCCTCCCCATCCCTGAACCCCCCCTCAGCCCCTGTGAACCCCCCAAAATCCCTGGGGACTTCCAGACCCCCCTGCGATCACCCCAATCTTTGGGGACCCCCAAATCCCCGCCCCCCC